>NW_015505184.1:200574-225283 GCF_001515645.1 Sinocyclocheilus grahami
AAAATTTTTATATATATATATATATATATATATATAAATAATTATAATTAAAATGAATTAATAATATATAATTATATTTTATTACTTATTTATATTTTATAGGTTCAGAATTATAATATTTCAAATCACAGTGCTACTGTTTTGTGGTCAGTTTATATATATATATATATATATATTTCTGTCAACTAATTGTCCAAGAAAGTAAGCTAGTTTTTCTGGCTCACAAAACAGGAACCACACACCTTTTATTTTATTGTTTTATTATTTCCACATTTTCTACTTACATTTTTGTAAAATATATCTAAAGCCTATGATACACAGGGCAACCTTTTGAGCAATGTTGCTGGGTAATGTTGCCATCAAGGGGCAACCAGGTGAGACACAGCCCACGACCGATCTAAAGTATCCAGATAGAAGTTTGTTGCCCATTCTTAATGGAAAAGTGCCTAAGCAACATCGCTCAAAAAATTGCTCTGCAACATTGCTCAAAAATGTCTCATGCCCCATGTATTATCACGTGTAACACAATGTAACATTTTGTTTATTTAATTTAATTTTTATTTTATTTTATGAATTTCACACTTTGTGCTGATCATTTAAAAAACAAAAAAAATCTATAATTGTACTGTAATCTTAACTATTGGAAAAACAGTGTAACATTTTATTTAATTTATGCTGGGTAATGTTGCCATCAAGGGGCAACCAGGTGAGACACAGCCCACGACCGATCTAAAGTATCCAGATAGAAGTTTGTTGCCCATTCTTAATGGAAAAGTGCCTAAGCAACATCGCTCAAAAAATTGCTCTGCAACATTGCTCAAAAATGTCTCATGCCCCATGTATTATCACGTGTAACACAATGTAACATTTTGTTTATTTAATTTTTATTTTATTTTATGAATTTCACACTTTGTGCTGATCATTTAAAAAACAAAAAAATCTATAATTGTACTGTAATCTTAACTATTGGAAAAACAGTGTAACATTTTATTTAATTTTGTTTTGTTATTTTACTTAGTTTTTTATGTTTTATGTTGTTAAATTTTATTTTATTAATTCCATATTTTAAAATTTTTTGTAAAATATCTGTAATTGTACTGTTATCTTGCTCTTAAGAACTATTTGCAACAATGCAACATTATATTTCATTAATTCCACATTTTCTACTTTGGATAAAATAATTATCTATAATTGTACTGCTATCCTGTTCTTTATAGGTTGCTAATGGTGGCCACACGGAGAACAAAATAAACCTACCCGTTCCTGTGTGTCTCAGGCCACTTGAGCAGAAAGATGCTTCCATGAAGGTGAAGAAAGATGAATTAATTAAAATCATAATTGAAATCAGCATGTTTTGATGCCATACTGCAGTAATCTTGCTTACATTTATGAAGTCTCCGTCTATGTGAATTCAGCCTGTTGACAGCCTCTGATATTTTTTCCTGATTTCCCCTGCGCAGCTCCTGTGTGCAGCTGGAGTGAACCTCTCAGGTGGGTGGTCATGTGAGGGAAGCTTGTGCGTTTCTGGTGAAGAGTCTACGGTGGAGACAGACGCCTCCAAACAGAGGAAAGGCTCTCAGAGCAGCCTAGATCAGCTGGAGCAGGAACCTAAGGTAAAAGATTTCTCTTAACTGTTAAAGGGGCCATATTGTTTGACGTAAAAGTGCTTGATGTAGAAAGTAGACATATTTTAACAACACAATAGCCATAATCATGGCTTCACAAGTGTGAGCTCATTAGCATATGACCACCCACATTTACATAGCCTGTTCAGTATTTAGAACTTACGTGAAATGCGAAGAAACTAGCCAATCATAATAAAGGTCATTTACATATAGAACCAGTATACATACAGAAAGGCACAGTGGCACAAACCTATAATTCAGAGAGAGGGTGCAAAATTGTCAAAAAACTAAATAAAGTTTTGGTTTTTGGTTTTGATGTAAGAAATCTTGACTAACATTATTACAAAATTAAAAGCTACAAAAGTGGTCATTTAAACTAGGTATTTAGGCTTGGATTCCCATGAGAGAGTCATTGTGATGTATAAAAATGCATCAGACCCACATAAAGACACACATACCTCATAGGTAACATTTCCCGTGTTGGTTCTTCATGCAGTGATATTGTGTGTCTTGACAGGAGCAGGAACGGGAGCAGACGGTGCATGTGGAGATGTCCAGTCGCGTTTGGATCTGTACGAGCACTCACTCCTCCACAAAGGTGATGATCATGGATGTGACGCGGCCCGACGACCTGCTCGACAGCTTCTACGTCTGTAACTCATGTGTGCTGTGTATCGCCAGCGTACCAGGTCAGCAGTGTTCATCTCTCATAACAATAACCTCTCACTTCATCTCTGTCATGTCTTTCAATCATAGGCATAAATAGCTTATCATTATTAAACTGAACTAATACTAAATGGAGTAAATATAGATTGTTAACTTTAGAGTTGTATGATTTGGCCAAAAATGATATTGTGATTATTTTGTCATACATTCTGATTGTGATTTCAGCTGTGTTATGATTAACATTTCTTGAAGATATTGATGCTGCTAAGACATCCAGGCAAAAAGAACAGAGAGACCACGCTTTGATTTCAATAGAAGTAGTTACTCTGTTTTTAATCTTTAAAAGAACCAACTCAAACCAAACTAGTGCCCAAACTTAATGGAGTAAAAAAGTCTCTTTGCATTGACTTTAGTGGTCAGTTTCCTTTTAGTTATGATAGTGTCTTAGTCCATATTACATTCACACTTGTTTTTAGAAAACCAATCAATGAAAACAATTTATTATCATTATTATTATTATTGTAACTCTAAAAGACTAATTAACACTTTCTATGAAATATTTGACTAATTAATAATTAAGCCATATATTACTATTGTAATAATAATTTTACTGAAAAAAGAATTATATTAATAGTTTTATTTACTACAATAGTAAAATTATGATACTAATATTAGTTTTTTAGTGCTGTCAAACGATTAATCGCGATTAATCGCACACAAAATAAAAGTTTTTGTTTGCATAATGTGTGTGTACTGTGTATATATAAATATATACACATGCATGTATATATTTCAGAAAATTAAATACATTTAATTATAATATAAATTATATGAAAATAAATATAGACATGTAAATATTTTCAAAATATATACATGCATGTGTATGTATTTACATAATAATTATACTTAGTACACACACACATATTATGCAAACAAAAACATTTTTGTATGCGATTAATCGCGATTAATCGTTTGACAGCACTAGTTTTTTTTATTTCTTCACTTCCCAGCATTTTAACCATCTTGCTGGCAGAAAACTACAAAATAAACAAAAAGTAAAATAAAAGACAAGTTTCGGTGTTTATACTGTAAATACTGTATCCTTGTCTCAAGAAAAACATTGGAAATTATGTAAATGTGACATTAAAGTAAACCTGGTGCACACTGTGTTCCCAGAAGATTAATCGTACATTGCAGCCGTAAATTGTACTGGAACCCCCTTCAAAATTTCAAGAAAAATCACTAGATAATCAAAAACCTGTTGTTTAATGATCGATTTGGAACATGTTCAGTGTAGATCATTGTTAATGGCACTAGATAGCCTTTGAGCACCATTCGTCACATGACTGAGACACCAGAGATACATGGGAAACAAAATATATTTGTTTCACTTGAAATTGAAATGATCAAGCTGAATTGGTGAAGTAAGTGCATGTTTTGTTGCTTGCAATTCTGCAGGTATTTGAAAGGCAACAAAGTAAGTGAATGTTTGCAGTGGTAAGTATGATGTAGCGTCTGTAAATGTACACTTGCCTTTGTTGTCACACGTTGGGGTTGGGTGTCTTGGTGTCAGATGGAAATGGGAGTGGAGAAATGATTCACATCATTAATACAATTAACTATTAGGAAACTAATGACAATAGCATTAAATATAAAGGATTTCAGTAATGTTGTTTATGTCCTGTATTGGGATTTCCAGGAGTCTTGGAGACAGACTATCCTGCAGGGGAGGAGATTCCTCAGGACCCGGAGGCGGGACCAGACGCTTTATTGGCCAGTAGCAGCTCTCAGAGCAGTGAGGGTGTGTTGAGTGACGTGTCAGCGGTGGGCTGCAGTGTTGAAGAGTCCAGCACAGGGTCTCAGTCGGGCAGCACAGGGACCACCGAACGGTCAGCAGAACAAAGTCCTGCCAGAGGAAGTGGTAAGAACTGACTTAAACCTCAGTGTAAATTGAAATAAGTTTTGACAACTTTTTATAGAAGCAATAGTTCAGTCTATTGTTTATCAAACTACTTGTTTGGATGAGCTGTTCGAAGTTTAACCATGTAAGTTCTGGTATGTGAAATAATTGAATTTGAATGAAATGGAACAGTTTACTGAACCTTTAGCCAAAATCAAAAAATCTGTTGAGAATCATATTTAAAACATCAGGCATTTATGGCTCAAATAGTATAATATATTGAGAATATGGATCTCATACTTCAGTAGGAAAAAACACATTCAAATTTCATATACAGATGCCAAAACTGAGCAAAAATATGCCATTTGTGCAGTTGCTGATATTTATATGGCCAAAAAGTAAGATTCAATTCTGTAATGTTTTTCAGTGAGATTTTTTTTATAACAGAATAACCGAGTACTTGCATAAAATGCATACAAATATCAGTTGTCACTATTTATCTTCCAATAATATATCTTAGTAAGATGATATTTAAATGCTTAGTTTTATAAACAAAGCCCTGTAGTTTTTATTGTGGGGCAAAACATGAAATGCAATGCAATACAATGATGATTGAGTATGAATAAATGTTCCTCAAAAGCCTGAATCATATTCGATACATTCATCATAATTTTTCTAAAAAAATTATGTATGGATAACCAAGTTGCTTCAGTCCATCGAGTGTTCATCTTAAAATATTATGAACAACAAATATAAAAGTTATTAATGCTTATAAAAATCAGTAAAGATTTCACATCAAAAAGACAAATGACCTGAAGATGGACGCTTTTAGAATGATACTAAAAATACTGTACAACAAATTTTTCACGTTGTTGATTGGCCATGTTGATAACTTAAAGGACCCAGAAATCTGCTTATCAAATATGGGGTTTATAGGGGTTAAAAGGAAATGTGACAGAAGTTTCTCTGTTGTAGATCT
Organism: Sinocyclocheilus grahami; assembly: GCF_001515645.1. NCBI lineage: Eukaryota > Metazoa > Chordata > Actinopteri > Cypriniformes > Cyprinidae > Sinocyclocheilus > Sinocyclocheilus grahami. The sequence goes on from NW_015505184.1 coordinate 205,745, forward strand.
TTCCAGAGCTCCCAGTGAAGAAGGGGTCCCTGCAGCGGAGGAGGCTATGGAGGCCACTGAGGAAGACCAGGAGAGCCCGGGACAGGACACCAGCCAGCCAGGAATCTACACGGAGCACGTGTTTACAGACCCACTGGGAACAGAGTCTTCTGGGGCTTCAGCAGGCAACGATAACCAGAGGTGAGCCGGGCACAGTATCTTTATCATTGTTGATTTATATCCTGATTTGTATAAAAACTCATCCTTGATTGGGTTCCTTGTCAGGGAGTCCGATCAGGACAGGGACGATACGGCCTCAGCAGGTGAAAAGACGAATCTGGCAAAAGAAGAGATCCAGCGGATGAGCAGCGCACTGCCTACCATGTGGCTAGGGGCTCAGAACGGCTGGTGAGAGACGCACACAAATACACAAACACACACAAAATAAAAGCCATTTGTTTTCTATGATGTGGAAATAGATTAAATCAAAAGTAGAGCTGCACAATTAACAACCCTTTACATTGCGAGTAAATCACTCACATATGCGACTAAATCTTACTCTGGGCGACTAAATAATGTCTAACATTAGCCATGGGCTAATAAATTCTTAGATTTTACACGCCTGTGTGTGTGTGTGTGTGTGTGTGTGTGTGTGTGTGTGAGAGAGAGAGAGAGAGAGAGGCGTTCAACACAGATTTTCACTCGATAAACACTGACTGAGCACTTGAGAGTTTCGCTCTCCGTCAAGCGATCTGTACTATTTGGATGTGCTCAATGGATCATGTCATGTACTCAATGGATGCGCAGTATGTAGCATGCAGCGCACCTGTATTTGACGTACCGTAAACTAGTGTGAAGGCACACGACTCGCCGTCGCTTTACTGATAGCGCTGTGTTTCTCACACATGCAAAAAGAGAGGGCGAGAGTCTTGCATACCACGCTGAATCGACGAGCTACATGTAAACCATATTTTTTATTGTATTTTCCTGTCAAAATAACAGTTTATTTAGAATTATTCAGCTTTTAAGAACAAGCAGAAGATATGCCGGTTTCTCGGCAGTGGGCGGAGCTAATGCGCGAACAGCTCTCGTTGGCTGGCGCTCATCTATTACCGTCCCTGTTTTGATTTCAGCAAATCAGTTCAAGCGAACGCTGACAACGTGATTAATATTCATGAACCTAGCAGATAATAGTAGTAGTAGTAGTATCTTTTAATAATAATTACTATTACCTATGACCAACAATATCTTAAACACCACCACAAATCCTAAGTTCAGTTAAAATTACAAATATGTATTCATTCATGGTTACCAAGTTTTAGTTCTGATTACTAGTTCTGTCATTAAATAGTGCTTAATTATCATAATATCATAATATAATACCTGATTGGCTGAAGTTAAGAGTGCACATTCAGTTATTTATGAAGCTGTTCCATTTTACAAAGATAAGCTGAGTGTGTGTGTGTGTGTGTACTTAACCATATTTTGGGGAAGTCGTGGCCTAATGGTTAGAGTCGGACTCATAACCCAAAGGTTGCGGGGTTTCGAGTCTCGTGCCAGCAGGGATTGTAGGTGGGGGGAGTGAATGCACAGCGCTCCCTTCCACCTTCAATACCACGACTGAGGTGCCCTTGAGCAAGGCACCAAACCCCCAACTGCTCCCCGGGCGCCGCAGCAAAAAAAAAAAAAAGGCTGCCCACTGCTCCGGGGGTGTGTTCACGGTGTGTGTGTGTCATTTGTAAAACTGTTTTTACTTTTGAAATTGTAAAAATGCAGAAATTTTTCTGGTAGGGGTGGGTTTAGGTTAAAAAGTGTATAACTATCTGTATATAAAAACAATCGAAGTCTATGTAATGTCCCCATTTAGATAGCTAAGTAAACGTGTGTGTGTGTGTGTGTAAAATAGTATATCAGTCTGGCGAGTAAACAAAAACATTTACTAGCCAATGGCGATTATATTGCCAATGTGCGTAGAGGGTTGATTAATTGAATTCAAACTGAGATATGGCCTTGTGTCTGTGACTTCATTTAAACATCCAGTCTGCCTGTTCTGCGTGTCTCTGTGTGAATGAATGGTATGGTTTCATTTACTACACATACTCAAGCATGCGTGACGCTCATGGTGTTTTCAGCATCTGTCGTCTCACTATGTGAAGGAACTCTACATGAACTTCATCTCCAGACCGGCTCTGCCAAAATTTTTACAGTAAAATGTACTTCTCAACTTTAATAATAAAAATTCATTAACATGTGTTTTAAGGGACATCACCCAATCAAGAATTTAAATAAGTATTTAAATTTATGAAGAACATTTTATTTGACACAAAAGTTAAAATGTTCTGCACTTTATTTGATAATTAATAATTTTTTTTAAAAATCCAATGTTTTGTTGTAAACCAATTGTTCTGTTTTCAGATGATTACTGTTTAAAAGGCTGATTTAAAAGTTAAAAATGAATTTGTGATGAATAATTTATTCCACTGTTTTTGGTGAAAATATTCTATTAAATTATAAAACAGAATCTAGAAGAAAAAAAATCTGCAAACAATAAATAATTTAGGAAAAACAAAATTACATTTGGGAAAGCATTAATACAGATATCATAGGGCACTATCAATTGTCATAAATTGTTTATAAATTACTAAATTGTTAGTTTTATAAATTCAGTTGATTAGACATGCTTTTTTGGATGCTTGTAAATTAATGAATCATTAAACCAGAATCCAGAGATATTAAAAAGTCAGCTGAACAATCAACAAATTAAATGTAGTGAACTTTGACCAAGATCTACAGTATAGCGACTACACTGCATTGAGAAATTATTTAGAGAGCTATTTAATGTACACTCTATCATAGCATTAATGTTTTATGTTGCAAAAACAATCTGAGTTTAACATTTGTCATTTGCAAATGTCTTTCATGTAGTTTATACGTGCACTCATCGGTCGCTCGATGGAGGAAGTGTCTTCATGCTGTCAAGCTGAAGGATTCCATCTTGAACATTGCGTAAGTTGAAAGTGACATTATTAATTCGGTAATGTAGTGTAACTTTTGGAATATTGTTGTTTTCGTATTTGAGTTTATGTAGCCAGATGATAAAGTGACTTGTGAATTTGGCTTTTTTAGCTATACTTTTATCAGTAGCACTTTCATTCAGTATCAGAATCAGAATCAGAAGAGCTTTATTACCAAGTATGTTTACACACACAAGGAATTTGACTTGACGACAGGAGCTTCCAGTGTAGAAGAAAGTACAAACATAGTGCAGACATACATGATAGTGTAGACATACATAGGAATAACACAGTAGGAATGTAATATAACACTAATATAATAAAAAAAAGAAAAATTTAATAATGTACTATATACAGAAATAGAAGTATAGGAAAAAATTTAATTGTTTAGATAAATGTACAGATATATTTATTAGTGTGCAGATGTGTTATTTACAAAGTGTGCAGTTTAATATAAATATAACTATGTTAGTTGTGAAGGATGATGTATAATAATGAAAGATTAATTGTTCAGACTGAATATAGCCTGTGGGGAAAAAACTGTTCTTAGAATTTCATACTACAACCTTTGGAACATGAAAATCTGAATCAGAAGAGCTTTATTGCCAAGTATGTTTACACACACAAGGAATTTGACTTGACGACAGGAGCTTCCAGTGTAGAAGAAAGTACAAACATAGTGCAGACATACATGATAGTGTAGACATACATAGGAATAACACAGTAGGGATGTAATATAAAACTAATATAATAAGAAAAATTGAATAATGTACTATATACAGAAATAGAAGTATAGGAAAAAATTGTATTGTTTAGATAAATGTACAGATATGTTTATTAGTGTGCAGGTATGTTATTTACAAAGTGTGCAGTTTAATATAAATATAACTATGTTAGTTGTGAAGGATGATGTATAATAATGAAAGATTAATTGTTCAGACTGAATATAGCCTGTGGGGAAAAAACTGTTCTTGTGCCTGGCTGTTCTGGTGGTCAGTGCTCTGTAGCGCCGACCAGAAGGCAACAGTTCGAAGAGAGAGTGGGCTGGGTGTGAGGGGTTTAAGGTGATTTTTTTTAGCCCTATTCCTCACTCTGGAGATGTAAAGATCTTGGAGGCTGGGCAGAGGGGCACCAATAATCCTCTCAGCAGTCCTGACTGTCCGTTGTAGTCTCTTGATGTCTGATTTGGTAGCTGAACCAAACCAGACAGTTATGGATGACATATTTAGGTGACATAAAAAAACACTGCAGCAAACATGAGTTCTAGTGACATTTAACATTATTTCTCTACTCAGACATGTGAAAGGCCGTGTTTTGGTGGCTCTGACTGACGGTACACTGGCCATCTTTCACAGAGGTCTGGGTAAGACACTGTTAGTTTACAAATAATTCAGATACTCCTTTCAATTTGAGGGTTAGTTGCTAAAAGCTTCCTCGTTCTACTTTTACAGACAGCCAGTGGGATTTAACCAACTACCACCTCTTGGACCTCGGCCGGCCACATCACTCGATCCGCTGCATGACTATTGTGCACGATAAAGTGTGGTGCGGCTACAGGAACAAGATCTATGTGATTCAGCCCAGAGCAATGAAAATAGAGGTTCATAATTATGTCTTTGTATTCACTGTATTAGTTTTTGCATTTTGAAAAATGTGTTGCATGCAGTATTAGTTAAATGGAATTTTCTGAACTTGCTTGGGATTTTTTTTTTTCTTTCTTTGCGTGAAACAGAAGTCTTTTGATGCCCACCCGCGTAAGGAGAGTCAAGTGCGTCAGCTGGCCTGGGTGGGTGATGGTATCTGGGTGTCCATCCGGCTAGACTCCACCCTCCGCCTCTTCCACGCTCACACCTTCCAGCATCTCCAGGACGTGGACATTGAGCCTTATGTCAGCAAAATGTTAGGTGAGAATACTGTGACTATATGTTTTTTCAGGTTCATGGTGACATTTGCTTAAGTAAAGTATTTATATATATTCTGTGATGATAACAGTAATAACCGGCTGGATGTACATTATCCTACTTGTTACATGACTACAAATAATTAGACACGAAATACTGATTTGAGTTGAACTATTTTATTAGCTCTTTAAACGCAAAGCTTCCACAAAGAAAAAACATTCTTAACAAAAGGCTGTGAGCCTAGAAGTTCAGACAAGATGGATATTTAAGGCATAATGTACAGTCGTATTACTAATTACACAGCTTTTATTTAAGAAAGCATTTTAAGATCTTACCTGTTTGTTATCTTAAATCCATTACAGTGTACAAAACAATTGTTCTACCAACAAGACAAACACTTTTCGTCAATTAGCAACACTTTTAGCAACTAGACAAACACTTTTAACAATACTACTGCAAGCCTACTATTAACAGTGAAGTCCTCCAGTTTTATTTTGCAGTAAATACAGTCAGTAACTGAGGCACAAGATGATGGCAGTTGTGTTTGAAAGAAAAGAGAGAGAGCACAGCGGTGTGATATGAGAGACGTGAAAGAAGCGCCAGCCTAAAATACCTGTATTGACTGTGTGTTGCTGTGTCCCAATTCTCATACTATCCGTCCTAAATAGTATTAGAAATTATAATTAGTATGTCCCAAAACGTAGTATGTTGAAATTAGTATGCCAAAGATTCCCGGATGGTCTACTACTTCCGGTTAGAATTCAAAGCGCAGATCGATGACCCATTGTGCATTGGAAGAGGATTCGATTAGAACTACAAACATGCAAAAAAACAAAACAAAAAAAGTTAAACTACAAACTTGGCTGATATCGCGAGACCAACGAACAGGTAGAGAAAGGGGTTTGAGTGATAATCAATGTCTAACCTGATGAAATTTTTTCTTTTTTAATGTTATCCGCGTTATATTTCATCTGCAGCAACATTGTGAACTTTTATAAAGATACGCTTGGTCACTTTTAAATGCATCATTATGCAAACATATGAGCAGAGTTCTCTGCGTTAAAGACCCGTGACTGGCAGATAAACGTGCCTCTTTTAATTAATCCTCTTCTAATTAAACGAAATGTGGATAATGTTAACTTTGACAAGATGATTGACAGTGCCTTTAAACGGTGACAGAATGCACGTAACTAAGCAACAGAGCATCTGTTAAAGACACGGACAAAGTAGTTTGTCCCAAAGCTTGCCTACTATTTTGCTTCATACTCAAAAGTTTTAACTTTTTCTTCACAAAAAGAGTACATACTTTTAGGGCATAGTATAAGTAGGTGAATTGGGATGCAGCATGTTGTTCTACGTTCCTAATGACGTCGGTTGTTATTGGGGAATAACATACATTGGAATGTTACAACTGACCAATCAGAATAGAGTAATCCAAGGAGCTGTGTAATAATACACATTATCACACATTCTAAAGTACTTAGTAGTAGGGCTGTGCGATTTGGGGGAAAATATCAAATTGCGATTTTTTTTTGACAGGGATTGCGATTTGATTTGCGATTTTAAATTTGCGAAGTCAAGCTTCAGCTCAATATTGCCAATAATGTGCAGCACAGTATGGGTATCATTACCATGCTGAAAAAAACAATAGAAACTATCACAGAAATTCTTATAGTTTCCATTAAACCATTACAAAATTCCTTTTTATTTTGGGCATTATTCCAATAGGAATTACTGTTGTTCTATTGGTTCCCATCTGCCAGATTACATCCCACCAATAGAATCCATCAAATAGACACCATTATAGTTTACATTAAAACCAAACAAATTCCCATTATAACCTGAAATACATAAAATTTGTTATTGTATTTTGGGAGGGGTTCTATTGTTTTACTCAAGGCTGGCAGTCATGCATATGCTCTGGAACAAAGTAATATTGCGTCCATATCGCAGGCTTTGTGATTAGGAAATCGCAACGTCTCAAATCGCGATTTCGATGCGATTTCGATTAATCGCACAGCCCTACTTAGTAGAATAGCATATTGGGTGAATTCAGGTAAATTGGCACACTTTTTGCTGGGGAAATGGACCAATTATCCTGAATGAACCCTAACATTAAATTCTCTATAACTGCACAGCTCTAAGAGGGAATTTGCTCAATTTAGGTGGTTAGTTCACAAAGAAATTGCCAATTATGTCATCAACATCACCCTCATGTCACTTACTTTCTTCTGTGGAACACATAATATGTATATTGTCATTCAAAAGTTTGGAGTCAGTAATTTTTTTTAATTATTTTTATTATTACACTTTTAAATAACTGTTTTCTATTTGAATATGTTTTAATCAATGTTGAAAGTCTTTGTTGAATATAAAGTTCAAAAGAACAGCATTTATTTGAAATAGAAATATTTTGTAAAATTATAAATATCTTTTCTATCACTTTTGATCAATTTAATGTATTCTTGTTAAATAAAAGTATTCATTTCTTTTTTAAAAATTGCTACTGAGTCCAAACTTTTGAATGTTAGTGTATGTCGAAAAAATACATGAAATTCCAAGATTTGACTTCTTTTATATTATGGTTATGAATAAATAGACTGAATGCACTTCCTCTTGTCTTTAACAGGAACGGGAAAACTGGGCTTCTCTTTTGTGAGGATCACGGCTCTAATGGTTTCCTGTAACCGGCTGTGGGTGGGAACAGGAAATGGTGTCATCATCTCCATCCCTTTATCAGACTGTAAGCCAATATCACACACATACAGTAAACACGGTGTTCATCAGTATGTGATGTAGAAGGCAACATTAGTTTCAGTCTCTTGGGCCACTTCTCTGTTTTTATTTTCTTATCTTCCTTCTCGTCTCCTGTCTCTGTAGCTGTAGGTCAGTGTGGATATCTAGGTCAGAGGGGTGAGTGGGGGAAACACTGTTGACAGCAGGCTAATTCTGAGACAAACCTGCCTTGCCTTGCTTGTTTGCTGCATCATGCTCAGCTTTGTTCAATATTTCATCTGCAAGTTCTCAGTTCCTCTCAGATCTTCCTCTCTGTCAACTTTTTTTCCCATCTTTCTGGGATAATCAGCAGTGAATCTGCGTCTATCCAAAATTGGCTTTTAACACTTTAATATTAATGACTGTATCCCAGAAATTAAATTTTTTGCTCTGCAAGATCCGAACTATGCTGGTGGTGCTGTATTAAACGCTTTAGACACTTGTGGTTAAACATCTTTTTCTTTCCCCAGCAGCTCATAAGACTGTAGGAGCGATCGCCTGTCGTCCAGGTGGAGTGGTGCGAGTGTATGATGACACTGTGGATGGTGTGGTGACGGGCTCGTACGTACCGTACTGCTCCATGGCACACGCTCAACTCTGCTTCCACGGCCACAGAGACGCTGTTAAATTCTTTGCTACAGTTCCGGGTAATACATAGTACCATAGTGCCTCAATATTGATTATAGAGACTGGTGGGAAGCCTCATGATCGATGAAGTCAACTCCATGGAAGGTCCGCTTTAGTAAATTGCATGATTTTGTAAGTTGCATTATGGCATCAGGAGCAGGGTGACATTAAAGGTCCTTGCACACTGAGTCCAAAATTTTCATATGCTTTTTTTTTTCGTATTTGTCATCCTAAACATTCGTCGCACACTGAATCCGATGCGTATTAATTAATCCGTTGCTTAAAAATGTGCAAAACAATAAAAAATGGAGTCTTCAAGCAGTGAGGATGATTTTGTTGTCCTTGTCCTTATTGTTGTCCTTGTTGCACTGTTATCAGCACCGCCTTCTGGAGTTGCAGATTTATAACCAAATTTGCCTCATTACCTTTAGGACACTAAGAAAACATAAAGCTAAGCAAAAACACTTTGATAATAATAATAATACAAATGTTAAATGGGTCATATGATGCAATTTCAAATTTTCCTTTCTCTTTGGAGTGTTACAAGCTGTTCGTGCATAGATAAGATCCCTAAAGTTGCAAAGACTAAAGTCTTAAACCCAAAGAGATATTCTTTATAAAAGTTAAGACTTGTCCACGCCCTCCTGAAACACCTCGTTTAAACACGCCCCCACATGTCTACGTCACTGTGTGGGAAGATTTGCACAACGCCGCCCAAATGTTCACGCAGAAAGAAGGCGTAACTTTTATTCTCGCTGTAGTATTGTTGTTGCCGCAGCCGCCATGTCGTGAAGGCGCTGTGTGTATCATTTTGAAAGCGAAACTACTTTGTTTGGCCTTCCAAAAGAGGACGATATCCGCTTCGTCATGCCTAGAGCTGATCCTTGCTGGTAGCTGAGGAAATACTTCAACTTCGCGCTGTGGATCGCCGGATCGGCTTTCACCGTGGACGAAGTGGAGTCCAGCCCGGGGTCGTCACATTTGGTTGCCGCAAGCCCACCGGCCGCTCCTTTGTCGAATCTGCCGGCCGTTCCTCACTCTAGGCCGCCGTGTGTGGCGCTGTGTGTTTCGTTGTGAAAGCGAAACTACTTTGTTTGCCCTTCCAAGAGGACACAACTAGAAATCAGTGGTTAAGTTGTATTTACAACACTGTTCCAGAACAGTTCAACCAAAATATTCAGATGTGTGCAGCGCATTTTACGGAGGACTGTTTCCTGATCCTGGCAGAGTAGCCTACAATGCTGTGCACAAAGGCTGTTTCTATTAAGTGGGGCAACTCCAACTGCAAGGACAGTCTGGCTCTTCTGACTCACAGCCTGGAAGTACGTTTTTTATATTTAAAGAATTTGCCAATGACTATTCAAACGTGAGTTTTGAGCAGTGTAGAGTTTGTAATTTCTCCGATCACAAATGCAGACATGGTTTTATGTTTACGCAGCGCGATACGCAATGCAACGCGTAAAAAGAAGTCAATATAATCAGTAATAATGTCCCCACTGGATGCAACAAATGCCTCGTTTGTAATGGGTTTTATTGTTTTTGTCTTGTCGCGCCGGGACACGGCATCACAGTATGGTAAGGGGCGTAACATTTCCGTCTCACGCTTGAGGTATTCAGCCAATCACAACGCACTGGATAGCTGGCCAATCAGAGCACACCTTGCTTTTCAGACCGATGAGCTTTGTAAAAATCGACGCGTTTCAGAAAGGCGGGGCACAGAGGAGAAACAATAATGTACATTATGTGGACATTTTTTATTTTATTTTTTTACCTTAAACCGCATAAACATTTCATTACACCAAATACACAAAATAATGTTCTTTTTAGCAACATCATATGACCCCTTTTTAAATAAAAAATGTATACATGGCTCCTACAGAATGTGTTTAGCATATTGTTTTAAAGCGGTGGTGTTTGATATAATGACTGGTGAAGTGCAAATTTGTTCTAATGTGTTAATGTTGTGCTTCAGGTCAGGTTATTGTGCCAGGAGCTGAAGGTACGACTGAGAACTCGGACGGCAAGAGCATGCTCATCATGAGCGGAGGAGTGGGATACATCGACTTCAGGATCGGTAAGAGCTTCAGTAAGAATGATCCTTCAGAAATCATTCTAATATGCTGATTTGATGATCAAGAAACATTTATTATTATTATCAATGCTGAAAACAGCTGTGTTGCTTAATGTTATTGTTAAACACGTGGGATGTTTTCTCAGGATTATTTGATGAATAGATAGCTTAAAAGAACAGCGTTTATTAGAAATAGAAATCTTTTGTAACATTATAAATGTCTTTACTGTCACTTTTGAACAATTTAATAGTAAAGTAAATTAATAGTAATAGTATTAATTTCTTTTTCTGAAAAAATATTTTGAAAACTTTTGAACAGTGGTGTATCATATTTTGAACTTGTCTGAATGTAAAAGAGGCTGTTAATGAAATATAGGGCAGTTAAATTGCATTGCATGTGAAACTAGATTTTTTTTTTTTAATCATCTTTGGGTTTGCATTTGATTCCAAAGTAGAGATTTAAATGGGTCATGTTCAGAGTTTAAGGGTGAAAAATGTGGTGGAAAATGATCAATAAAAAACTGGCACAAAAAAAACTTTACAAATATTTTAAGTGAACCTCATTAGCAGGTTGTGACGGTGAGGAAATTTTCCCACCGGTTAATCGACGTGTGACAACACGGGTAATACCGGTATCACTGCGGGGGCGTTCCCTCTTTTCCTCGCTTTCCTTATCTTTTAAAATAGCTTGTAAAAGCGGCATGCACATTTTACTTTCACTTTCAAATAGCGGCAATTCGGAGTAAAGCAATTGTTCGTTTTTAGTTTGTTTGAATTTTCCCTCTTTTCCTCGCTTTCCTTCGCTTTTAAATAGCTTAAAAGCACCGTGTGCATTTTACTTTCACTTCGAATTAGCGGCAGTTAGGCGTCAATTGCTTGAATGCAACAACAAAATACAACATTAACTCACTTTAGCTTATATATAAAACATAGAACTTTTATTAATAAAACAAATATAAATACACCATGCTATAGGGCAGGCTATGCCTAATATAAAATAACAAATAACTTACATAAAGTTTAAATGTACAAAACTGGAAACAAGTAAACATGTATAATATATAACCAAATAAATAAGAAACGTAGAAAGTTTATTAGCAAAACGAGTAAGAAAGCTTGGAGGCACGGCATACACCTTACACAAAGTTTAAATAAAGTAAAAATCAGCAAACAATGTGGAACCAATTAAATAAGAAACGAATGTTGAAATCTGATCTGTGATGCAACTGTCGTTCAACTGCATTGAGCAGCCACGTTCAGTTTTTAATTGTAGTGTCTGTTCTTTTACTGAACTAAATTATTTTTATTACTATAAAAAAATCTAAACGACGGTGGGGGTCGGTGACGCGGTGGGCAAGTGACGTAACCGGTGTTGCGGCTTAACACCGGTATCACCGTCAGCACCGTCTATCGCAGCAAGCCTAATAAATACATGAAAAAATAAAGTATGATGATATGATCAAGTCATCAAAATTAACACTTTCTGTTCTTAATATTTGTCTGAGGTTACGATTCATGCACAAATTGAATGCAGATTATTCTAAAGGACCAAATATTTGTTGTCAATATCTTTAATCAAAGCTTTGAATAGACTTTTCTGCTGATGTATTTAAGGTTGCATGGGTGGGGAAAGAGTAATATTAGCCAATAATATTGCAGACATACCTTTAAAAACTTTATTAATTTTAGTTCTCTACTTTTTGAAATTCTGAAACTGCTTAAAGCTACTGAAGATTTGTTGCTGTATCAGTGGTCTGCTGACAGGACACGATAATACGGGCTCTCTTTTTCTCTCTCAGGTGATGAGGATGGTGGTTTGGGACGAGATGAAGATGATGAATCGGCCGAACCCACTTTGAAGCTGCAGTCGGCTCCTGCCAAACCTGAGCGCAGTTATGTTATAGTCTGGCAGGTTGCTTTAGGCAGTGAGTGACTGATAAATCACTGCTGCAGGTTCAGTGGAGAACTCTAGGTCAACCCACATGGGCTTATTATTTTACAACATACTATTCTTAATACAGATATTATTATTATTAATAGTGTTGTTCTTAAAGGGGTCATATGATGCTGCTAAAAAGAACATTATTTTGTGTATTTGGTGTAATGAAATGTGTTTATGCGGTTTAAGGTTCAAAAAACACATTATTTTCCACATACTGTATGTTATTGTTTCTCCTCTATGCCTCGCCTTTCTGAAACGCGTCGATTTTTACAAAGCTCATCGGTCTGAAAAGCGAGGTGTGCTGTGATTGGCCGAATACCTCAAGCGTGTGACGGAAGTGTTACACCCCTCACCATATTGTAGTGATGCCCTGTCAGGCCGGAGCGATGATTCAAAAACATGAAAACCCATTATAAACGAGGCATTCGTTGCATCCAGTGGGGACATAATTATGGATTATAATGACTTATACTGTCTTTTTATGCGTTGCGTTGCATCGCGCCGCGTAAACATATAACCATGTCTGCATTTGTGATCGGAGAAACGACAAACAACAAGCCTACTCTACATTGCACAAAAAACTTGCTTTAAATATATAAAATATAAAAACTCTTTAAATATAAAAAATGTACTTACAGTCTTTGAGTCAGAACAGCCGGCATTGTAGTCTACTCTCCCAGGATCAGGAAACAGTCCTCCATAAAATGCGCTGCACACATCTGAATATTTGGGTTGAACTGTTCTGGAACAGTGTTGTAAATACAACTTAACCACTGATTTCTAGTTGTGTCCATTTTTGGAAGGCCAAACAAAGTAATTTCACTTTCACAACGAAACAGCGTCACACACGGCGGCCTACAGTGAGCAGAGGCCGGGGGCTAGAGTGAGGAACGGCCGGAGGGTTAGAGTGAGCAGAGGCGGGTGGGCTTGAGAACGGCGCAGCCGGCGATTTTGACGAAGGAGCGTCCGCAAGGACATGTGACGACTCCGGGCTGGACTCAGCTTCGTCCACGGTGAAAGCCGATCCGGTGATCCACAGCGCAAAGTTGTAGTATTTCCTCCGCAACCAGCACAGATCAGCTCTAGGCATGACGAAGCAGATATCATCCTCTTTTGGAAGATCAAACAAAGTAGTTTCGCTTTCACAACGAAACACACAGCGCCTTCACGACATGGCAGCAACAACAATACTACAGCGAGAATAAAAGTAGATATGTTGGGGCGTGTTAGAACGAGCTGTTTTAGGTAGGTGTGGCTGACTCTTAACTTTTATAAAGAATATCTTTTGGGATTTGAGACTTTAGTCTTTGCAACTTTACAGATCTTCTTTATGCACCAAGAGCTTGTAACACTCCAAAGATTGAACATTCCAAAAATTTAAATCGCATCATATGACCCCTTTAATACTACATAACAATGAGTTCTAATATTTGTGATTAAATGTTTATTTAATTTTATTGTTTTATATTAATCTGGCATTGACAGAAAAGAGATCAGTGTTTAAATGAAGGAACAAAACGAATCGTTCACCCAAAAATGAAGATTTGCTAAAAATGTACTCGCCCTCAGTCTATCCAAGATGTAAATGCATGTGTTTCTTCATCAGAACAGATTTGGAGAAATGCATCACCACATCACTTGTTCACCAATGGCTCCTCTGCAGTGAATGGGAGTCCAAACAGCTGATAAAAACATTTCTCCAAATCTTTTCATATTCTCATCTACATCTTGGATGACCCGAGGATGAGTACATTTTCAGCAAATTTTCATTTTTGGGTCAACTATTCCTTTAATGGTTTACAACATATAACTTTAGGGAAATCAGTTTTTTTATGTTAGCTGCTTGAGATGATTTTTGTGTTTTTTCTTCACAGAATTGATCAGAGGTTTCTCTGTGCACTATGGCAGTGGGAGTATTGTGTAGTTAATGTATATAGAAACTCGGAGAGCTATTTTTTGCTATCTGTAGGGCGTAGATCTGGTGAGCGATGTCTCAGCACTTTACGGCATGGTGTTGTGCGTCTGTACGCGTGTATTTGGCGCTTGCATGAGTCCTGTATCATTCCTACACGGAGCCCCGGAGCTCTATAAATTCGGGCTTCCCTCACGCTAAAGCTTGATGGCATTTTTAGACCGTACCGAACACACAGTAGATGGACCTGATTTCTGGAAAGAACAACATGCGGTAGTGTTTATTGCATTTGAGATGCAGATGCACGTAGAACAAATAACAAACACTAAACAGCCTAGTTGTCGAATATTTTGCATTGCCAAGGCTTTTCGATGTTCTGTGATTCTCTTGAATGGACAGCAATGGACAAAATAATGTTGAATAAAAAAAATTGACAGGGATTGTATAATAAATGATTTATATGTCTTGTCAGATTTGGTTTTGTTTGCGTCAGCACTAAGCATCTCAGAAAATGAATGTCGGTTTTGTCTGTATTGTATGTCCCAGACTTGGGTTCGAGTGTGTTCAGTTTTCTAATTCTAATCAGAGTTTTGCGCTCCTTTTGTATCTGGTCTTTACGACACTTTTATTGTACCTTGATTTCTGTTGAAACAAATGCAACATGATATTTGACTTTTTATGTGTAAATGGGGAAAGGGGTCGGGTTTGGGCGCATTCGGTCTCTGTTTCTTTTAAATTCTGATACATAAAGGGAATCTTTATATCTTTGTCGTTGCCATTCCAATTATTTATTTTTCATAATGAACTTTGCGGTTCAGAATGTAACTTTTTACATGTTTGTGAACAAGGATGATATTGTTTTGTTTTACATCTCAGACCTTTAAGAAGCGATTGTTTTCATTTTGAAGGAACTGATTAATAATGTTGACAGTATTAGACAGCATAACCTCCGTGGGTCATTCGGAAATATGTTTATTGTATTAAGCTATGCATGTTTTTATTTATTTATTTTTTTAAGTAGTGCAGTTTGTTCGTTCAACTTTATCGCCACCTTTTTGGGTGGTTGTGTGAATATCTGTGAATGTGTGTGCAGACAATTGAGAAATTACTGCATTTGTGTGTTGCTGTATCCCTTAAATCTTACTGGACTGGCTATGTCCACCACAGCCTGTCATTATTACAGTGTTTTTCTTGTCAAAAGTTTGCTAAAACTGCATCATAGCCTTATTTTTAAACTCTATTAAACTTAATTTCATGTAGAATTCACCTTCTGTGTTGGTTTTATCTAATGTGTTCATGTCGAGATGTCGGATTTGTTTTCTGAACCAATTGTTCTTAATGGTTGATTCAGACCATTTCTGTAGTCTTTCCTGTTACGCATTGCATTCATTTCATGTATCAATATATTTAGGGAAATAAACTATTTTCTGTTTCGACAAACTAGAACTTCTAAAATGAGAATCAAGGTTTTTATAAAAAAAAAATAAAAAATAAAAAAAAACTAAGTTTGAAACATAATATTATTATTATATAATATAATATAATATTTTTGGTATGAACTTGTTCATATCAAGGATTAGGAGTGATACTATTTAAAAAAAAAAATATATATATAGAATGAATCTAAATATTTAAAACAGTTCATTTAATTCAAGTTTTAAATGTAGTTAAATCATTATAAAATTATCATTTATAATTTGAGCGCAATCAACAGTACAAACACTTGAAAGTATTGGCAATAGCTCTGATTAGCTTTGTGGTTTTAATTGGTGTCGATCTAAAACATCGGTCCTGGTTGCTATAATTACAGAAATCGGTTTGACAAGTTTCTGCAGACACCGACAGGTAACGTTATGGGAGCTGTCAGTTGCAGTGGGAGTAACAAGGGTTTGACCAAACAGATTA
This sequence comes from Sinocyclocheilus grahami, assembly GCF_001515645.1. Lineage (NCBI taxonomy): Eukaryota > Metazoa > Chordata > Actinopteri > Cypriniformes > Cyprinidae > Sinocyclocheilus > Sinocyclocheilus grahami. The sequence goes on from NW_015505184.1 coordinate 221,871, forward strand.
ATACAAAAGGGTAGTGAGGTGCACAGGTGATACCACAACAGGAACACAAACACATAGCTAGGGAAGGCCACTGGGACAGCCTCAGACATCAACTGGCAGAATACTATAGCAGCAGAGGCGGTGGCAAGACCAGGCCGGTGGAGAGGCCTTGCTCTGGTACCAGAGAGCTGAGCTCAGAACTTATGGACCATAAACTCTGAAGCACCCCAGACACCAGGCAAGGGAACAATAAAAAAAACTAAGTTTGAAACATAATATTATTATTATATAATATAATATAATATTTTTGGTATGAACTTGTTCATATCAAGGATTAGGAGTGATACTATTTAAAAAAAAAATATATATATATAGAATGAATCTAAATATTTAAAACAGTTCATTTAATTCAAGTTTTAAATGTAGTTAAAACATTATAAAATTATCATTTATAATTTGAGCGCAATCAACAGTACAAACACTTGAAAGTATTGGCAATAGCTCTGATTAGCTTTGTGGTTTTAATTGGTGTCGATCTAAAACATCGGTCCTGGTTGCTATAATTACAGAAATCGGTTTGACAAGTTTCTGCAGACACCCGACAGGTAACGTTATGGGAGCTGTCAGTTGCAGTGGGAGTAACAAGGGTTTGACCAAACAGATTAATACAAAAGGGTAGTGAGGTGCACAGGTGATACCACAACAGGAACACAAACACATAGCTAGGGAAGGCCACTGGGACAGCCTCAGACATCAACTGGCAGAATACTATAGCAGCAGAGGCGGTGGCAAGACCAGGCCGGTGGAGAGGCCTTGCTCTGGTACCAGAGAGCTGAGCTCAGAACTTATGGACCATAAACTCTGAAGCACCCCAGACACCAGGCAAGGGAACAGGTCCTCTAACACCACATCAAGACAAAACATAGCTCCACAGGAACACAAATTACTCCAAGACAGGCAAGAGAATAAACAAAAGGACTTATCAAAAAACAAATAACCAAAAAAAAAAAAAACAAGAGATCAGGACTAAGATAACTAAATGAACACTAAAATAAAAGCAAAATGACAAAAACCGACCAAATCCAAAAACAAGGAGCAAGACAAGAAAACAGAATTTCAAGAGGCAAGACTAGATCACAACATCAAACAGACAGGAACACATACTCCGCCGCAACCACAGACAGAGACAAACACAGTGAGGGAAAGAATGACCACAAACCAGCAAGGGCAAGGGGCACTATAAATAGGGAGGAAAACACACAAGGAACAGGTGAGAGCAATTACACTAACAAGGACTCAATGAGGGCTAACAAGAGGGTGTGGTAATGAGGAAACCAGGAGGAGGGGCTAAAGAAGCACATGGTTGAGAAAAACAATCAACTAGGCCATGTGCTGACAAGACAACATGGACACAAGAAACAAAACACAAGACAACCAGAGTGTCAGGACAAAACCCTGACATCAGTATTGTGGGGCCTATATGCGCTTCAGTGTAATAGGAGCATACTTTAATTTCGATGTTTGATTGTAATCAAATATATTTACTTTTGCATTACATTTGGTACTGTGTTTACGGTGCCTCTTCATATCCGAAGTAATCTCGAAAGTCGAAATAACTATTTAAGAACCGCCGATCCATATAACATAGCTGCAAAACATCGTACTGCGTTTGGCCAGCAGGTGGCAGCGCTGCACTGTTCCCGCAGGCCCATAGCAACACATGATGAGAACAGAGAGAGAGAGAGACATAAACAGCTGCAGCATTTACATAAGACGGCCAGATGCTCTCAGAGGCTCTTCTCTCTCTCTCTTGTGTGTGTGTTTGTGTGTGTGTCTGCTTAACTACCTAACTTAACTAAAAAAAACAATTAACAAATAATACATAATTAACATAGCATTTGAATATGGCAAAATCATTCAGGTCCTTGGTTTTACTTAGTATTACCATCTGGTACCATGGTAAGGTCACATATTTTTGCAAGAATTTACAATGTGTGATTTGATTTCATAATGTATCCAGGTCTTTCAGGACCTACACAGTTATTTAACAGCTTTCAGATTCTTAAGCTCAAGGTTAGAAAGTACCACGTGTGCACGGGAGTATTATAATCTTTTAATGTGATTTAGACCGTGATAAGATGTTGCACACTTATCACAGAAATAATATACTGGTAGCACTTTACAAGAAGGTTTTATTTGTTAACATTGGTTTACTACATTAGTTAACGTGATGCTTCTACAGCATTTATTAATCTTAGTTATCTTCATTTCTTACCAATTCATTTTTAAAATCAAAAGTTGTAGTGTATGTTAACATTAGTTAATGCATCGTGAACTAACATGAACAATGAATAAGAGTATTTTTATTAACTAACATTAAAGGGATAGTTCACCCAAAATGAAAATTCTGTCATCATTTACTCGCTCTCATGTCGTTCCAAACCTGTATGAGTTGCTTTCTTATGTTGAACACAAAAGAAGATATTTTGAAGATTGCTGGTAATCAAACAGTTGGTGGTTGCCATTGACTTGCACAGTATTTTTTTTTCCTACTATGAAAGTCAATGGCAACCACCAACCGTTTGATTACCAGCAATCTTCAAAATATCTTCTGCAGTCCGTAAGTTTTGCCTCTGTCGCCATCTCTGTTTGAAAACCTGCAATTGCAGCTGTGTGCGGAATTATCTTCCTTGCGTGGGTTGTGCTCCGGCGTGCTCCAGCGCTGTTTTGAGGAATATGCGTGGCAGTCAGTCACCACACCGGTGTGGATATTATACTTTGCACTCATAGATTCTAGCCTACATATTGGAATATATGACCCAAATAAGAATTTTCACTGGATATTGTCATCTGAACAAGTAAGTAACAAGTCTGCCACATTTGTTGTGACCAACTGAGGAAAAAAGCATAAATCGTGCTACTAATGGTGATTAAGTGTAACGATCAGTTAGGTCATATCACAATCAAACCGTGCAATTTATTATTATTGTTAAACTTTATTCTCAAATTCTTAATGTTATGTTCTGCGACATCAAGACAGACCAGGGACTTATGTGAGGATCCTGTTCGTGGACTTCAGCTCGGCCTTTAACCCTATCATCCCAAACCTCCTCCTGCCTAAACTAACTCAGCTCTCCGTGCCCACCTCCGTCTGTCAGTGGATCAGCAGCTTCCTGACAGACAGGCAGCAGGTAGGGAGGCTGGGAAAATACACATCCAGCACCCGTACGATCAGCACAGGAGCTCCTCAGGGTTGTGTTCTCTCCACTGCTCTTCTTCCTGTACACCAACAACTGCACCTCTAAAGACCCCTCTGTCAAGCTCCTGAAGTTTGCAGACGACACCACACTCATTGGCCTCATTCAGGATGGTGACGAGTCTGCTTACAGACAGGAGGTCGAGCAGCTGGCTGTCTGGTGCAGTCTCAACAACCT
>NW_015505184.1:225354-227422 GCF_001515645.1 Sinocyclocheilus grahami
CCAGACACAGGAACAGTTTCTTCCCTCAGGCCATCCATCTCATGAACACTTGACAATAACTGTAGAACACACACTATTTATACACTCATACACTTATTTATCTAACACACATACTCAGTCTACACCTCAAATTTGCACATAATATACAGTACCTGTACATACAAAAACTGTATTGTAATATACCTGCACATACAATTGTCGATTTATATATTTTATTCCTTATTTACTTGTTCTATTTTTTTTATATTTTATTATCTGTGTTTTTTGTTCTGTCACTGTCATTCTGTTACACTGTGGAAGCTTCTGTCATGAAAACAAATTCCTCGTATGTGTAAACATACCTGGCAATAAAGCTAATTCTGATTCTGATTCTGATTCTGATTAACAACATCAGCATTGCATGACTATGTGTATATTCAAGTCACCTTTATTTTATATAGCGCTTTTAACAATACAGATTGTGTCAAAGCAGCTGTACAGCATTAAATAGGAAAATAGTGTGTCAGTAATGCAAAAGGGCAGTTCATCATTGAATTCAGTTATGTCATCATTCAGCTTAGTTCAGTTTAAATAGTATCTGTGCAATCAAGTCGACGATATCGCTGGAAATTACGTGTCCCCAACTAAGCAAGCCAGAGGTGACAGCTGCAAGGAACCAAAACTTCATTGGTGACAGAACGGAGAAAAAACCTGGGAAGAAACCAGGCTCAGTCGGGGGGGGGGCAAGTTCTCTGGCAAGACGAAACCAGCAGTTCAAGTCCAGGCTGCAGCAAAGTCACATTGTGTAGAGGACTCAACTGGTTCCTGTGGTCTTGTCCCGGTGACTGTCTGAGACAAGGTCTTCACAGGGGATCTGTCTCTGGGGCTCATCTAGTTGCCCTGGTCTCTGCTGACATTCAGGGCTGTAGAGGTCATCTCTAGGTCCTGATCCACCATCTGGGCTGGATACGGGTGACTGCAGTGACCATCTGATCTGGATATAGACTGGATCTGGTGGCTACGGTGACCTCGGAATAAGAAAAAAGCAGACTAATATTAGCGTAGATGTCATTCTTCTAACGATGTAGCAAGTACATCGGGTGTTACGGGAAGTGTTCAAAGTTCCGGCAGTCCTAATTAATGCAGCCTAAAAATCCTTTAACGGATTTGAATATTAGAAATGTGTTAGTGTGTTATGTGTCAGCCAGGTTAAAGAGATGGGTCTTTAATCTAGATTTAAACTGACAGAGTGTGTCTGCCTCCCGAACAATGTTAGGTAGGTTATTCCAGAGTTTGGGCGCTAAATAGGAAAAGGATCTGCCGCCCACAGTTGATTTTGATATTCTAGGTTTTATCAAATTGCCAGAGTTTTGAGAACGCAGCGGACGTGGAGGACTATAATGCAATAAAAGCTCGTTCAAATACTGAGGTGCTAAACCATTCAGGGATTTATAAGTAATAAGCAAGATTTTAAAATCTATACGATGTCTAATACGGAGCCAGTGCAGTGTTGACAGAACTGGGCTAATATGGTCATACTTCCTGGTTCTAGTAAGAACTCTAGCTGCTGCATTTTGGACCAGCTGGAGTTTGTTTATTAAGTACGCAGAACAACCACCCAATAAAGCATTATATTAATCTAACCTTGAGGTCTTGAACGCATGAATTAACATTTCTGCATTTGACATTGAGAGCATAGGTTGTAATTTAGATATATTTTTGAGATGGAAAAATGCAATTTTATAAATGCAGGAAACGTGGCTTTCAAAGGAAAGATTGCTATCAACTAGCACACCTAGGTTCCTAATTGATGACAAAGAATTGACAGAGCAGCCATCGAGTCTTAGACAGTGTTCTAGGTTATTACATGCAGAGTTTTTAGGTCCTATAATTGACACCTCTGTTGTTTCAGAATTTAGCAGTAAGAAATTACTCGTCATCCAGTTTTTTATGTCGACTATGCATTCCATTAGTTTTTTTAAATTATTGAGCTGTTTGAGAATTATTTAGCTGTATTGTTTCCGGTATGTTTTGCAGGGGCGCGAAGAAATATAAAGCTGAGTATCATCAGCATAACAGTGAACGCTAA
>NW_015505184.1:227694-256291 GCF_001515645.1 Sinocyclocheilus grahami
AAGAAGGAATATAATTGTGAGGATACTACATTTTCTAGTATCTTGCAGAGAAAAGGGAGATTCAAGATCGGTCTGTAATTAACTAGTTCTTTGGGGTCTAGTTGTGGTTTTTTGATGAGAGGCTTAATAACAGCCAGTTTGAAGGTTTTGGGGACATATCCTAATGACAATGATGAATTAATAATAGTCAGAAGAGGATCTATGACTTCTGGAAGCACCTCTTTTAGGAGCTTAGATGGAATAGGGTCTAACATACATGTTGTTGGTTTAGATGTTTTAACAAGTTTATACAATTCTTCCTCTCCTATAGCAGAGAATGAGTGGAATTGTTCATCAGGGGATCTATAGAACACTATCCGATGCAATACTGTAGCTGACGGCTGCATGGTTACAATTTTATCTCTAATAGTATCGATCTTAGAAATAAAGTAGTTCATAAAGTCATTGCTGGAAATGTCAACACCTGTTGATGCTTTATTTTTCGTTAATTTAGCCACTGTATTGAATAAATAACTGGGGTTATGTTTGTTTTCTTCTAAAAGAGATTAAAAGTAATCAGATCTAGCCGTTTTTAATGCTTTTCTGTAGGATAGGGTACTTTCCTGCCAAGCGATACGAAATACCTCTAGTTTTGCTTTCCATCAGCTGCGCTCCATTTTCCGGGCTGCTCTCTTTAGGGCACGAGCGTGCTCATTATACCACGGTGTCAGACTGTTTTCCTTAATCTTCATTAAGCGTAAAGGAGCAACCATATCTAAAATGCTAGAAAAGAGAGAGTCCATAGTTTCTGTTACATCATCAAGTTGTTCTGAGCTATTGGATATGCTAAGGAATTGAGATAAATCAGGAAGATTACTTACAAAGCAGTCTTTTGTGGTAGAAGTGCTGTTTCTACCATACTTGTAACAAGGAGTAGAATTTACAGTTTTTGCTATATGAAGTTTGCACAAGATTAGATAATGATCTGAGATATCATCGCTTGGCTGCATAATTTCAACACCATCAACATCAATTCCATGTGACTGTATTAAATCTAGAGTATGATTTCGACAATGTGTAGGTCCTGATATGTGTTGTCTAAACCCAATAGAGTTCAGAATGTCTATGAATGCTGATCCCAATGCATCTTTTTCATTATCAACATGGATATTAAAATCGTCAACAATTAAAACTTTATCTGCAGCCAACACTAACTCGGACAGAAAATCAGCAAATTCTTTGATAAAGTCTGTATGGTGCCCTGGTGGCCTGTATACAGAAGCTAGTACAAACATCACAGGGGATTTATTATTAACACTTGTTTCTCTGGATAATGTTATATGAAGCACCATTACTTCAAATTAGTTATACTTGAAGCCCGCCCTCTGAGAAATACTGAACATATTGTTATAAATTGAAGCAACACCTCCCCCTTTACCTTTTGGACGTGGCTCATGTTTATAACGGTAATTTTGTGGGGTAGACTCGTTTAAAATAATGTAATCATTAGGTTCTAGCCAGGTTTCTGTCAAACAGAGCACATCTAGGTTATGATATGATCAGTGATCATATCATTTACAAAAAGTACTTTCGTAGAAAGGGACCTGATATTCAATCAGCCAAGCTTTATCATTTGTTTATCCGTTGTACATCTGTTTTTTATTTGTTGAACATCAATTAAATTGTTAGTCTTAAATTGGTTTGGACGTTTTTTTGCCAATCTGTCTGCTTCCTGACTTGGGCCCCAGTTAGTCAAGTGCAAACTCTAAGACTATGTGCCATATTTCTAGAGAGAAGAGCGGCACCAGCCCAGGAGGGATGAAGACCATCTCTTTTCAACAGGTCAGGTCTGCCCCAAAAACTCGTCCAATTGTCTATGAAACCTATGTTATTCTGCGGGCACCACTTAGACATCCAGCCATTGAGTGATGACAGTCTGCTATGTATCTCATCACCACGGTAAGCAGGGAGGGGACCAGAGCATATTACAGTGTCTGACATCACACTTGCAAGTTCACACACCTCTTTAATGTTATTTTTAGTGATCTCCGACTGGCGAAGTCGAACATCATTAGCACCGACGTGAATAACAATCTTACTGAATTTACGTTTAACATTAGCAAGCACTTTTAAATTTGCCAAGATGTCAGGCGCTCTGGCTCCCGGTAAACACTGGACTGTGGTGGCTGGTGTCTCTATTTTCACGTTCCGTACAATAGAATCACCAATAACTCAAGCACTTTGATCAGGTTTCTCAGTGGGTGTGTCACTGAGTGGGGAGAACCTGTTTGATGTTTTGATCGGAAGGGAAGAGTGGTGTTTTGACCCGCGACTATGCCGCCTCACAGTCACCCAGTCGCCCTGCTGCAGGGGCATTGTAACCGGAACCGAACAATGTACAGGACTCGCTAAGCTAGTCGCATCCAAAGCCGTATCTACAGCCCTCACATTCTTACTATCCTCAATTAAAGTTTGGATGCGTGTCTCTATCATGTAGTCTACTATAGCTCGATAGCCTACTAGCCCGGGACAACTTCTTTATGTTTACAGACGTGACGTAATGACGCAGTGCCAAGCTCGAATTTCCCGCGAAAACCTACCCATACCACTCAAATTAGAAAACATTATTATAAGCTTACCGTTGTGAATCGGGCTAAAGTAAGGCGATAGTTTTGAACACCGGCTGGTCATGTACTTGCTCAAATATTGAGCAAGTACATGACCAGCCAGTCAGAGGCTGGTCATGTACTTCAGAGGACCTCAGATGATGCCAACCCTGAAACAACATACAGAACTACCACATTTTGCTATAAGCTTGATTGCATCATATAATAATTGCTGTTAATAGTGTTCATTGTCTGTTTTTTCTGTACATTTCTGCCATATGTACATTAAAGGGGTCATATGATGCTGCTAAAAAGAACATTATTTTGTGTATTTGGTGTAATGAAATGTGTTTATGCAGTTTAAAATAAAAAAAACACATTATTTCCCACATACTGTACATTATTGTTTCTCCTCTATGCCCCGCCTTTTTGAAACTCGTCGATTTTTACAAAACTCATCGGTCTGAAAAAGTTTTTAGGTAGGTGTGGCTGACTCTTAACTTTTATAAAGAATATCTCTTTGGATTTGAGACTTTAGTCTTTGCAACTTTACAGATCTTCTTTATGCACCAAGAGCTTGTAACACTCCGAAGAGAAAGGAAAAATTGAAATCGCATCATATGATATTTTCTTTAACTGACAGTCACCACTGATAAGCTACCACTAAATATTGTAGAAACTTAATTTGCTGTAAAGTTGCTTTGCAACGATTTGTATCGTGAAAAGTGCTATACAAATAAACTTGAATTGAATTGAATTGAAATATTGATTTTGGATCATTTTTAACCAAAAAAAGTTACGGACTGCAGCTTTATCAAAGGTTAATTAATGCTGTATAATTTATATTGCTCATAGTTAGTTCATGTTAACTAATGCATTAACCAATGTTAACAAATGAGACCTTTCTGTAAAGTGTTACTAGTATACTTTAAAATAATGTACATTCAATGTAATGAAAGTAATGTTTTTATTTTACTGGAGACTGCATGTTAATTGCAAATAAATGAACATGTATTATGGTTTAATTTTATATTAAATGCAATTAGTTGAATGTAAGAGTGCTTTTTGACCCAAGTACATCTATATATGTAATTTCATAAATACTTCTATTGTCTTTGAAATATGGTTAAAGTTTACTGCCAGTTTAACTAGTTAAAATTAAGTCACTTTACATGTGCTTTATTATGTTAGTCAACATATCATCAAAATAAGTGTGCATCTTTTAAGCATGTCAAAAGATTATGAAATCAATGAATTAATATGTATTTTATTACAATATGCACTTTTTAAAAGTGTACTTAAGTGTGTTAAGTAACATAATCATAAAAGTGGACTCTCTTTAATTACACTTAAGTGGCCTTTTATATTGTTAATATTATATTGTCTGCAAGTGCAGTTTTTTAAAATTATACTTTTGAAGTACACTACATGTACACGTTCAGTACAATTAAGCACACTTCTCTTTCACAAGGGTTTGAATATGTCCTGCTACAGACCGTATAAAAAGTATATTATGTCAAATGAGTGGGACACGGGTCAAAGGGCAGCGCTAACATGGCCGGCGTCCAGGCAAATGTCAGGGTTTCCCTGCGGCTGAATCAGGAATAATCACAGGAGCTGTGTGAGTGCGACAAGCGGTGCATGTAAAGTTTAGGATCACAAGGGCTATGAGGGGACATCTTTCCCCTGCTCACTCCAGGCCGTTCCCTCAGGAGAGCCATCTAAACATAGAAGCACTGCTACTGACCATGTGCTTTTGTGTGCTGTATATTTAGGTGAGGTGTTAGTGTGTCTGGCCAGGATCGTGAGTACATGTGTGAGAGAGAAGAGTGTGAAAGGTTTGTTCATTGCATTGGTATCTCTATATTTATACACACACATTACAGCTCAAGTGTCGGGCAGTGCTTTGTTTATCATCGCTTGCACGGCTGTCCATTTGCTGCCCATATTCTTACTGTAGAATCATTTAAAGGGATAGTTCACCCAAAAATTTAAATTCTGTCATCATTTAGGCTACCCTCCACTTGTTACAAACCTGTACAAGTTTTTTTCTTGTGTTGAATCAGAAGAGTTGACGGTGGTGTTCGACTTCCATTGTGTTTTTCTCCATACTATGGAAGTCAATGGCTACCGTCAACTCTTTTGTTACCAACATTCTTAAAAATATCTTCTTTTGTGCTCAAAGGAAGAAACTCGTACAGGTTTAGAACAACTTAAGGGTGAGGAAATGAACACAGAATTTTTGGATGAGCTATCCCTTTAATAATATCATTATTATATTTGAAGGCACCACCTCAAAACAACATACATTTTAGTTTGATTCAAATACAAGCTGCTTCTTTAAGAGGTTATAAAAGGGCAAAGGGTTTCTTAAAGGAACAGTTCATGCATTAATTAAAAGTCTGTCCTCATTTGCTCACATGGCTCTCAAATGTCATTCACCCTTCTGCATATTAAAAAATAGTTCTGGTGTGCTGCGTCTGAATATGCACATGTGGAAATGATATTCAAGATCTACTGCTGTAGTACCTTAATATTAATAAAAAAAAAATTTTTTTTTTAATTTCCTTATAAAGCTATTGTACAACTCTAAAAGACATTAAGTATTGTGCATGAGTAGTACTGACTACTTTAAATATATATTTTTGGAGCATGACAGCTCCAATTAATATGCTTACAATTAAAATTTTAATAAAATTAATATTTTGAATCAGAGAGGACAATAAAGGCATTTATAATATTACATAAGATTTATATTTCAAATAAATGCTGTTCTTTTGAACTTTCTATTTATCAAGACTTTATCAAAAAAATGTTATCATTGTTTCCACAAAAATATGAAGCAGCACAACTGTTTTCAACATTGATAATAATAATACATGTTTCTTGAGCAGCAAATCAGTATATTAGAATGATTTCTGAAGGATCATGTGACACTGAAGACTGGAGTAATGATGCTGAAATTCAGCTTTGCCTCACAGGAATAAATTACATTTTAATATATATACAGTATATATATAAAACAAAAACAGCTACTTTAAATTGTAATAATATTTCACAATATTTACTAGTTACTACTACTTGCTGAGCAGCAGAGACTTCTTTCAAAAACATCCTACCAACCCTAAACCCCATTTTGAATTATATGCTTGCGTTGAATGAAAAGGAGCAGCTTAAACATTCTTCAAAACATTTCTTTTCATGTTCCACAAATTCCTACGGGTTCAAATTGACATGAGGGAGAGTAAATGATGCCAGAACAAGGTATAAAGCTTCTGCAGTCTCTGCTCAGTGTGTGTGTGGTTTCAGTGGGCTGTTAATGAAGTAAAAATTCGTTTGAAGTCAGTTTGTTATTCCTCTCATTCCTGCCCATCCGTTGACCCATCCGCCTTGTGATGTGTCTGTAATTTATCAAGGCCTCTGAAGGCTGTAATGATTCAGGATTTTTAATATCCCTGCACTGCAGTCCTCCAAATTTAGAGGTAGAAAGTGTGTGTGTGTGTGTGAGTGAGTGAGTGAGTGTGTGAGAGAGTGTGTGTGTACTCAGCATGTTTTTTTGCTCGCCTCACAAAGGCGCCCCTAAATTTATCCTGACAGTCTCTGGGGAAATGCCTGAAGAACAGTGCTTATAACCACAGAGGGGCTTACAGAGCATAAAACTAGAACAAGAGCAGCCGAGACATTTCTCTAGAAAAAAAACCTGTCGCAGGACGTTAAACTTCCAGCAGATCTGCTCCGTGATTTTGACAGGTCAAAAGTACACAACACTTCCCAAAGAGCACAAGTAGACTACCATAACTAAGACAGCATCTAAAAAGCCAGTTTGATTCTCACAAAATCTTATATTCTGAAAAATAAGTGTTGCTTGCCTCTGTAAAACTCACAGCTGTGGTTGCTAGGGTGTAGTGAGTCGTTGCCAGGGAGTTGTTATGCTATTGCTAAGGTTTTCTGAGTAATTTTAAGTGCATTATGTGGCTGCCAGGTAGTTGCTATGCTGTTGCTAAGGTCCTCTGAGTAATTTTAAGTGCGTTATGTGGTTAGGGTGTTCTGAGATGTTGCCATGGAGTTCTGTTGTTGCTAAGGGTTTCCAATAAATTTTAAGAGCATTATGTGGTTGCTAGGGAGTTGCTATGCTGCTAGGGTGTTCTGAGTGGTTGCCATGGAGTTGCTAAGGTTCATAGTAATTTTGTGTGTGTTGCTAGGTTGTACTGAATGGTTGACAGGCAGTTGCTAGGTAGTTGCTGAGGCTTTCTGAGAGGGTTTTGGTGTGTTGCTATGCTGTTCTAAGTGGTTGCCAGGAAGTTGCTATGCTGTTGTTTTCTGTGTATATTTTAGTCTGTTGCTGGGGTGTATGAGCAGTTGCTAGGTGGTTGCTGAGGCTTTTAAAGATGTTTCTTTTAAAAATCTTTTTGTCATACACCGATCGGTCTGCACATGCAAACAAAGCCAAAACCTAGATATTTTAGGCAATATAGAAATCCTGGCCAGGATGCGTCCTGGGAAAATGGCACATATGGTCACCCTGAAAGTTTAGTACAGACAAAAAAGTTCATGCAGCACCTTTTACAATTGCATGTTTTTTTGTCCACCAGGATTTTAAAAAATTTGAACATTTGAACATTTTGATGTCTGTAGCATGAACAGTGCAGGATGGGTTAATCAACAAAGTTTAACCCCTAGGGTAAAGGGTTTGTTTAAATCCCTAACCGTAACTATGAGTGAAAGTTGTAGTGGTGGTTGTCTTAGAAGTCGCCACTTATGCTGGGTACACACTACAATATAATCGGGCTGATTTTTGGCCGATTTCTCCCCTTCCGACAATCCTACGTAATGTCCCGATTATCTTGGTGGTTCTAAAGATTATCTCATCACATTTTCCTGTGGTGTGAGGTGTGTTAAGTGTGACTGAATCTGCTCGGAAGAACATCAGAGGCGCCCCGATCGCGAATCATAAATATTCAACATGTGTGGGGGGAACATTGCGGCACACCACACACTATAGGAGCAAAACGATTAAATCTAGGATTTTTTGTCCTCATGTTTGTGGTCTCTCACATTTTGAAGATCTTATAAGATTTTAAAAATCTTTTAGTGTGTACCCAGCATAAGGTACAGAATGTGCTTATTAGAATGAAACGTGTCCGGACATGCATTTGACTCTAAAACCAGTCACATGATTCCTGACGCCTTTAACAAACCTCCTGCATTCTACCCTGGAGGAGAATGAAATGTAAAAGGTCTCGACCCCCTCAAGAAAGCATTTGAGTAACAACAGTACTCTTAGTTGGTGCACTTTTGTCCCACACCAGGGATGCATTTTAGAGCTATTCTGAGTACAAGAGATTACATCAGCGAGGTTAAGCAACCCTTGTAGACGCACCGCACAGGTGAAACAGTTGTTGTGTTGATTCAGTCCTGACATTAGTAGCACGACATCGATGGAGCAGTCAGGACTGGAACAGTCTGTAGCCATCTACTGTATTATAAAACAGTGTGTTTTTGGTTGACAGTATAAGGAGAGGGACTATTTGTAAAATAAATAAATAATTTATTAATGGGAGAAATTGCAGTGCTCAATATAGCAGCTGTAAGAAGGGAAGTCACACCTATCAGTTAAACAAGCAAGTCACCTTTTTGATAGAGGAATCAAGTTTTTTCTGCACCTGTGTGTGTGATTTGATGGAAAGATGCAAAATGTCACTGGCCACAGGGCTATAATCAATGTCCCAGGGCAACGTGGGGGTAACATCACCCTTTGTGCTGCCATCTCACAGCATGGGTTTCTCCTCCGTCATGCCAAAATGGGCCCTTACAACACACCTCACATTCTCGCATTTTTGGACCGATTGCACCACATCGTCACAGCAGGTAATGAAATGCACCAGATACAATACACTGTCATCTGGGACAATGTGTCATTCCACCGCTCTGCTTTGGTCCAGAACTGGTTTCAACACCATCCACAGTTGACAGTACTATACCTTCCGCCATCCTCTCTGTTTCTAAGCCCTATCGAAGAGTTTTTCTCTGCATGGCGGTGGAAGGTTTATGATCTCCAGCCCCAGGCTCAGGTACCCCTCATTCAGGCCATGGAGGCCGCCTGTGACCAAGTCGACGCCGCAGCTGTGTAAGGATGGATTCGACATTCAAGACGGTTCTTCCCGCGTTGTCTTGCTAATGAAGATATTGCTTGTGATGTTGATGAAATTCTCTGGCCAGATCCAGCTAGGCGAAGAGATAATGTATAGTATGTTTACAGTAGTATTTTCTGTACAATATTGTCAGTTTTTTCAGATTATTTATTATGTTTGTTGTTGTTATTTACTGTAATTGTAACCTGTACTGGATATAGTATTTTACGTTTATCTGTTGTTTGCTGAGCTAACAGTGTTATGCACACTACTGTAGTAGCATGACAACTGGGACATGTTTTGTTGTGATTCTCCATGTTGACTGATTTGGGTATATGGAGAGAAATCAATGATATTTTCGTCAGTCTGCAGCATTGGTCTTGTGTAGTGTTTGGTGAACTATTGTATAGTTGCACTTTCTCTGTGTACTTCATTTACAGTACTCTAATCACTGAGAATTAGACTTGCTAAAAGTGTTTTAGGTTAGCAACAGCAGTGTGTAACTGGTTCAAAAAGACTAAAGTCATATGAAATGTGTGTTTCGTATGGTAACAAAATATTGTTTTTATAAAGTTGTGTATAGTTTTGGCAAAAGTGTTCCATTTTGCAAATTATCTGAAGTGTTGTGCTACTTTGGTGTAGGGTTGTGTTAATTGTGTGTAGTGTTTTGACAAACCGGGCCCTGTTTTCAAAATTGTGCTTAAGCAATCATAAAAAACTGTAATGTAGTGCTCATAAGCGCAGTGCTGCTTTGTTTACAGTGGTAACCCAGGAAACGCTATATTGCTGCTGTTCCATAAGCGCCTCCTGCTGTCAGAGAGTGAATCTGCGTCTCATTCAGAGCTTCTGCTGTTTGTTTCGTGCAGATGTTTTATGTAGTATGGTTTCACAAATCTAAAGTCAGAGCATTCTTTTTTTGTTTTAAAATGTTAAATTATGCAATCTTATTTAGATTTAAAAAAATGCTCATGCTGCATGTATTCAGCATCTTTGTTTGGATTGTGATTAAAATGCAGTGGTTGCCTCTCATTTTGAATGGAAAGAGCACAGGTAGCCTTTGTTTATATGTAGAGATTTTTTTGCCTTATTTATTTGATGAGATTTAGGGTTTGTTTTAAAATGTAAATTTAGTTCTGTTATTTGACATATTTATGTTTCACTAAGAAATGTGCAGCATTTTGTCCAAGCAATAATAAAAGGACACCTTTTCATTTATAATTTGTCTTTAATCTAATTTTGTTTAGAATCGTGAAATCAGTATCGTGAATCGAATCCAATCGTGAGTTGAGTGCAGGGTTTCCGCGGGGTCTTAAAAAGTCTTAAATTTAGTTGTATCAAATTTAAGGCCTTAAAAAATCTTAAATTGTACAAGAAAGTCTTAATTATGATTTCAAGAGGTCTTAAATTTGGGGACGGAAAGACCAGAATTGCGATATGGCTGAATGTGACGATTAAACTTCAAAAGGCTAACGTAATGATTTCATTAAATAAACACGATCGCTGCTCTCCCTGCTCTCATCCATGCTAGGCTGCATGGATGCACAGGGAGTTCTTCCCCAGAACAGAACCATACCGCCAATCCCAACTGTATGCTAATTGTCAGTCATCTTTGACTATAGTGGTCCTGACAGAACTGTTGTTTTGTTCAGAGTTCAGACCAATGCGAAAATTGACCCATGTTTTACCCTGCAAACAAGCAGAGCTTTAAATGTGAACTGGTGGATCGATATGAAGATGTACAATGCATTATAAAAATCTAAACATAGGGGTGTGCGATATGTATGGTCTGCGATAATATCGTAATTGTTGTTTTAACTGTGCGATTTGACATTATGAGTATATCGCGAAAAGCAAACACAAAACACACCTACATTAGGTGATGAAGTCTAGCAGGTTAGACTATAGTACGCGTGCACATTTAGAGTGCGTTCTTTTACTACATGAATCAGTCTATTAAAATGCATTAAGAATTATCACATAATTTAAGATATGGGTCAGAAAATGTATATATTTATATCATTTCATATACAAACCCAATTCCAAAAAAGTTGGGACACTGTACAAATTGTGAGTAAAAAAGGAATGGAATAATTTACAAATCTCATAAACATATTTTATTCACAATAGAATATAGATAACATATCAAATGTTGAAAGTGAGACATTTTGAAATGTCATGCCAAATATTGGCTCATTTTGGATTTCATGAGAGCTACACATTCCAAAAAAGGTGGGACAGGTAGCAATAAGAGGCCGGAAAAGTTAAATGTACATATAAGGAACAGCTGGAAGACCAATTTGCAACTTATTAGGTCAATTGACAACATGATTGGGTATAAAAAGAGCCTCTCAGAGTGGCAGTGTCTCTCAGAAGTCAAGATGGGCAGAGGATCACCAATTCCCCCAATGCTGCAGCAAAAAATAGTGGAGCAATATCAGAAAGGAGTTTCTCAGAGAAAAATAGCAAAGAGTTTGAAGTTATCATCATCTACAGTGCATAATATCATCCAAAGATTCAGAGAATCTGGAACAATCTCTGTGCGTAAGGGTCAAGGCCGGAAAACCATACTGGATGCCCGTAATCTTCGGGCCCTTAGACGGCACTGCATCACATACAGGAATGCTACTGTAATGGAAATCACAACATGGGCTCAGGAATACTTCAAGAAAACATTGTCGGTGAACACAATCCACCGTGCCATTCGCCGTTGCCGGCTAAAACTCTATAGGTCAAAAAAGAAGCCATATCTAAACATGATCCAGAAGCGCAGGCGTTTTCTCTGGGCCAAGGCTCATTTAAAATGGACTGTGGCAAAGTGGAAAACTGTTCTGTGGTCAGACGAATCAAAATTTGAAGTTTTTTTTGGAAAACTGGGACGCCATGTCATCCGGACTTAAGAGGACAAGGACAACCCAAGTTGTTATCAGCGCTCAGTTCAGAAGACTGCATCTCTGATGGTGTGGGGTTGCATGAGTGTGTGTGGCATGGGCAGCTTACTCGTCTGGAAAGGCACCATCAATGCTGAAATGTATATCCAAGTTCTAGAACAACATTTGCTCCCATCCAGACGTCGTCTCTTTCAGGGAAGACCTTGCATTTTCCAACATGACAATGCCAGACCACATACTGCATCAATTACAACATCATGGCTGTGTAGAAGAAGGTTCCGGGTACTGAAATGGCCAGCCTGCAGTCCGGATCTTTCACCCATAGAAAACATTTGGCGCATCATAAAGAGGAAGATGCGACAAAGACCTAAGACAGTTGAGCAACTAGAAGCCTGTATTAGACAAGAATGGGACAACATTCTTATTCCTAAACCTGAGCAACTTGTCTCCTCAGTCCCCAGACGTTTGCAGACTGTTATAAAAAGAAGAGGGGATGCCACACAGTGGTAAACATGGCCTTGTCCCAACTTTTTTGAGATGTGTTGATGCCATGAAATTTAAAATCAACTTATTTTTCCCTTAAAATGATACATTTTCTCAGTTTAAACATTTGATATGTCATCTATGTTGTATTCTGAATAAAATATTGAAATTTGAAACTTCCACATCATTGCATTCTGTTTTTATTCACAATTTGTACAGTGTCCCAACTTTTTTGGAATCGGGTTTGTAGTTAATATAACATGAAGAGTGCTGTTTTTTTTCTCCAAGTGTAAGCATGATTACAAATGTGATCTTGATTTTATACAACAATTCAATAAAGTAGTTCATATTAAGAGACTTACGTTTTAGACACCATATTTTCTATTTTTGCTCTATTTCTCATCAAATCATTTCAAACACAGGTACAGGGCTGTTTTTCTCTGAGCAACAGGACGCTATTTAAATGATTTGGTTCAAACGCAATGACTCACTTATTAACAGTAAGGTACCTTTTCATTTTTTTAAAAATTTCAAACATCAGTTTTCAATGTTTTATGTTTAAAATATCAAAACATTATTTATTCATTTGTACATTTACATTTACATTTAGTCATTTAGCAGACGCTTTTATCCAAAGCAACTTACAATTGGGGGATACATAAAGCGATTCTTCTTAATTTGTAATTGCAGGTTAAAGTATTTAATGTCCCTCAGAGCTGCATTAAACTGTGTAAATGCATCTAAATGACACTTCTAATGCAGCTTCTGTGTTTCCTCTGCACTGCAAAGATACATTTTGTTGATACTGATTTAGTTTGCTTGGTAACAACCCAAATGCAAGAATTAGACACAAAAGAGGGTGTACACTTTTAGAAAAAATGGCTTAAAACTTGTTGGAAATTATTAATTTCTATTACTGCTTTGAAATGACCACACAGAATATGAAGAATATAAAAAAATACAGGAGTCAGCTGTCCACGGTAGTCCTTAAGATATCAGCACAATAACACACTCAGCAAAATATCGTCTAATTATCATTATCGATAAAATCCCAGAATATCGCACACCCCTAATTTATGTTATTTAATTGATATAATAATTTATTGATAATAATTGTTTAAATTAATATAATAATGAATACTTTTGACTCATCCATTTTCGTAACAATGGTTTAAAGGCTTAAATGTGAAGTTTATAATTTTTATAAAACTTTGTTTTTGTGAAAACTTGTATCTGAACTGTAAATTATGCTTTTTATAGTAATTTTACAGTTTAAAATGGTACTACATTGCCCTACCCCACTCATATGGTATTAATTTTATTTGTGCAGGTCTTAAAAAAGGTCTTAAAAAGTCTTAAATTTAAGCTTAAAAATCCTGCAGAAACCCTGTGAGTTTATCGTTACATCCCTAGTGGGCAGTCATTTGCTGCGGTGCCCGGGAGCAGTTGGGGGTTCGGTGCCTTGCTCAAGGGTCTCACCTCAGTCGTGGTATTGAAGGTGGAAGAGAGCACTGGACATTCACTCCCCCCACCTACAATCCCTGCCAGTACCGAAACTCGAACCCACGACCTTTGGGTTACAAGTCCAGCTCTCTAACCATTAGGTCACGACTGTCCCTATAAATAAATAAATCTTACTGACAGTGAATGTTGTAAGCCAACAGTTTTGTAGATTTCAGTCTTTTCTTCACGCTGACAGGAGCTGCACAAGTATGACTACACCAGCTGCCCGGGGGCAAAACAAATATTGCCACCTACTGAACCACTAAGGCATTCAGAACCCATTTTACTTTAATAATGTGATGTACTTTCAAGTGAAACGGGTATTCAAAAAGAATAAAATGGGCCAGGACTTGTTTTTAAGTATTTAGAATTGATTGGATTGTAAATAATACTCTGTATTACAGTATGTTTGAAGGGCAGGGGTTGAAAAGTAAAAGAACTTAGAGGACTCCACCTCAGAGTTAAGGTATTTGTGTTGAAACTTTTTTTTTGATTGTGACACAAAGTTATAATTGTGAGAAATAAGTTGAAATAAAAAAGTACTTTTATTTTTTACACTTAAGTGGAAACAGTTAAGGGATAACTGACGATGGGCTGTTGAGTTATTAAAAATAATAAATAACGCACACCTGAGGCGGTGATGTAGCCATGATGCAGAGCAGGTTTTTTTTTCCGAATTCAATGGACTGGAGTCAATTATTCCACATACTATACCAGACATTGTGCAGATGTTGTATTGCAAGACATTTGTTTAGGTTTTTCGTTTGAAAACGCATATTTTTCTCTCCATTTTGGCCTTTCGTCTACCATGAGACTGCATTTTTGTCAAGGAAAACGTTCTCCAAAGTGGATACATTTGAAAACACAATTTTTGCGTTGTAGTGTGGATGGTGAAAACTGAGACTTTTGAAAACAATGAGACATGTTTAGTCATGTGACAAATATTGTACCAATAGATGTCTATGTTTATAGCGGTATTGACCCAATAAAATCTCTGTTTATAAAAATACCCATGTACGTGTGGACTAGGCCTAGGTGGACTAGATTTAGCATGTCTATGAGTCTCTCAACAGTGTTCGGCAGCAGCGTCTCTACCAATAGCAAAACTGTATTTCTGTCATGACAACTCTCGGAGGGATTGGCATGTTAATGTACATGACAATGTTAAAGGGGTCATATAACTGTGCCATCTAGAGTTTCATGCCAGAACTCTGTATTTATCTGCTTCAAGAACGGCACCG
The DNA here is from genome assembly GCF_001515645.1 of Sinocyclocheilus grahami. Classification (NCBI taxonomy): domain Eukaryota; kingdom Metazoa; phylum Chordata; class Actinopteri; order Cypriniformes; family Cyprinidae; genus Sinocyclocheilus; species Sinocyclocheilus grahami. The sequence goes on from NW_015505184.1 coordinate 242,526, forward strand.
TTATTACCTCGCTATAAGAAATGTCATGTAGCTTTTAAGTTGCTAAACTATTTTACCAATAAAACAACGTTTCTGTGTGAGCGTGTGTCTGTACTGTAATTTGTACTGTACTGTATGTTTGTCTGTCTGTTTACATAGAAAAACAATGGAAAAGTAGCGCACTGGGAATGGAAAAACGTGTTCTATGTGAACGGCCCATTAGAATGTTCGTCAACCAATCAGAATCAAGCATTCAAAATCTCTGTAAGCTTCTATAATGCACAGATGCACAAGAAGTTCAGGGACATGAAAATAAGTAAGTAAATACATTGATTTAATGTTGACTTTTAGCAGGCTTTGGTTTTTGGGAATGAGGGACAGGCGCATCAGGAAACTCTGTGTTTAATTTATCACTGTAAGTCAGCCCCTGTGCTCTCTGTATCCTGTTTCATGGATCAGTGTGTTGGCTTTCACAGCATCTCTCTATTTCTCTTTCCTATTCCCATTTGTCTCCTCCTCCTCATTCCATCAGCACCATCCTGCTCGCTCTCTCTCGCTCTGATGTGCGTCACAGGCTGGGTAAACACATTTGCTGTGGGGCCTTCTGCTCACCTGCTTAGAATTTTACATAGTGAGTGGGCTAGAAGCTGAGCGAGACCATGTGAGTGTGTGTGTGTTAGATGAGCTCTTCTGATCTCAGAGGCATGAAAATGCATGCTTCATTAGCCATTTGTCAGACACAGTCCTTCAGAGATCACTGACCACTACAGCTCTACACTATTAGCATCTGTTTGCACATTTCATGATTCATTTCATATGGCAGATCACAAGTTTATTTGTGTCTCATAAGAGTCCTGGAAACTGTAGCAGAACCTTGTTAAAGGAATAATTCCGCTGGAAAAGCCTGTTGTTATTTGCTCACCCTCATGTCACTTCAAATCTGTATTAGATTTATGTGAAAAACAGAATTTCTGAAGAAATTTCATTTTTGAGAGTTTTCAAAAGATGCAGTATTTAAAACGGGAATATTTTCAGTAAATTGCTTACATTTCAGTGTTATCCACATAAAGTATTGTAAAGCATAAGCTAACTAGAAATATGGTGCCGTTATAAGTCATTTGGACTATTTTTATGGAGCTTTATTAATTTTTTTTATTTTTTATATATTTTTTGCAATTATGGTCACTATCCAACTCCAACTTAATTTATAAAGCACATAATAAAACAACAAAGTTGACCACAGTGCTGTACAAAGAAATCAAATAAATGGTCAATATGTTTTTTGTTTTGTTTTGTATGGAAAAGAGCTGTGTGAAGATTCATTAAGATTTATTTTCTTTTTAAGTCTTTTTAAAAATGTGAGCAAACGGGTTTGGAAGGATCTTAGGACATGTAAAAAAAAAAGTTGTGGGTGAACTATTCACTTAAATACCCCACGAAATCAAAATGTTAACTTTTAGTCGATATGTTATTGCATGTCTAAAAATAAATAAATGACTAAAAATAAAATAAATAAAATAAAATTTTGTAAAAATAAAAATAAATACACTACCATTCCAAAGGGGTTACGTTTTTTTTTTAAAGAAATCAATACTTTTATTCATCAAGGAAGCATTTAATTGATCAAAAGTGACAGTAAAGACGTTTGTAATATCATGAAAGATTTCTAATTCAAATTAATGCTGTTCTTTTGAACTTTCTATTCATAAAAGAATCCTAAAAAAAGGTTTTACAGTTCCCACAAAAATATGAAGCAGCACAACTGTTTTCAACATTGATAATAATAATAAATGTTTCTTGAGCAGCAAATCAACATATCAGAATGGTTTCTGAAGGATCATGTGACACTGAAGACTGGAGTAATGATGCTTAAAAATCAGCTTTACATTACAGCAATAAATTACATTTTAACATTAAAATAGAAAACAATTATTTTAAATTGTAATATTGTACAATATCACTGTTGTTAGGTTAGGTACACTTTATTGTCCCTGAGGGAAATTTGTCTTAGGCTCAGAAATACAACCACCACATCACATACAACACATAGTAGTAAAGAAAAAAAAGAAAAAAAAAAAGAACAAATTTTTTAAATTATTATATGCATATATATACTGTATATATATATATATATATATATACTTACATACATATCTATATATACATACATACACAACACAGTAAAACATACCATTTAAACAATAAAATAAATAAACAATCAATAAATAAATAACCTTACCTAGTGTTATTTAATAACTTATTTGCAGAAGGAATAAATGAATTCTTGTGCCGATTCAATCTACATCTTGGAATTCTTAATCTCCTACCTGATGGCAGCATCACAAACTCACAGTTCAAAATGTGTGTTATATCATGCAGAATCTTATCTGCCTCCCTCAGCATAGACTTTTCATATAGAGTCTGGAGATAAAGAGGTTCTATCCTGCCCAAGATTTTCATAGCTGTTTGAATAAAACGTCCAAGCCTTGATTTCAGCTGTACCGTCAGATTACCATACCAAAGGTGTATACCGTATCACATTCTCTAGTACAGCTTGGTAAAACAACATCATAATCTTGCTACTGACACCATGAAATCTGAGCCTTCTCAAAAAATACATTCTTTGTTGTAGCCTAATACTGTTACTGTATATTTGATCAAATACATGCAGGAGCATAAGATACTTCTTCAAAACATTCAAGTCTTACAAACTAAATATTGAATGGTAGTATATTTTACTTTAATATTCATACAATTTTTCTCTTAAGGGAAAATAGATTAGAAAACTGACAGCCTGTCTTATTATTATTTATCATAAGCCATACCTTTAACTACAAACTTGATATCTGACTAGTTTGCATCTATGCTGGAAATAAGCACAGGTTCTTATTTTCCACCTGAGTTAATGTCATGTCTGATGGTGAGCTTTCTGTGTCAGCATTGTTCTGGTTTCACCGTTCTTGTTTTCAGCACCTTGGACAGCAGCCAAACAGAAGCAAGTCGCTGAGTAAGAGCGAGAGAGTCTCTCGTCGGTGTGCTGTGATTGGTCCGATTGTAAGAGGCTCTATGACTCATAACGGTGCCAGAAGACAGCGAAAGAGTGATTAGCTCAGCCTTGACTGAACTGGGCCTCTCGACAGACAGACCAACCACCACCTGCGTCTGTCCCAACACAATAAAGCCAAACACCACTAACCTTTATTTGTTAAAGGAATGTTCTGGGTTCAATACAAGTTAAAAAGATAGTTCCAAAAATTACAAATTGTCATAATTTATTTGCTCTCACTACCTCAAAAGGTTGGGGGTCATAATATTTTTAAATGTTTTTGAAAAAAATATTTTATGCTCAACATTCATTTGATCAAAAATGCAGTAAAAACAGTAATATCGTGATGTATTATTACAATTTAAAACAACTGTGTTCTATTTGAATATATTTTATATATCTTTGATGAATAAAAAGTTCAAAAGAATAGCATTTATATTTTTTTGTAATTTACGGTCACTTTTGATCAATTTAATGCATCTGTGCTGAATAAGTATTATTTTGAAAAAATTAAATCGTATTACCCCAAATGTTTGAACAATAGTGTTTTCTTTCTTCCATAAAACACAAAATGAGTTGTTAGGCAAAATGTCCAAGCAGCTCTTTTCCAAACAACAAATATACATGTTAATTAATAATGTCAAGCTCTAAAATGCACCACTGTAAAAAAAAAAAAATGGTGACATTTACGGTATAATACCAGCAGCTGTGGTTGCCAGAACTTCACTGTAAAAAAATATGGTAGCAACATTTTAGGTTTTACAGACTTAATTTTAAATTCACAATAAAATACCATATTTCATTAACTGATGTTATGTTAATAAACCAACATATTGAAGTGTTAATATCTGTTTTGAACCATTGTAATGCACTGATAACCACCAAAAACTGGTGGTGATGAGAAAGTCACATGATGAACCAAAGTTCACCACAAACAGCTTTTCTACGAGCTGAGGGCAATATTTATATATAGAAGGTGCACAGTGTCATTCACACAAACACTAAACCCCATCATGGTGACACACATGATACTGAAATAATGCAATAAACATTAATTTAACAACATTAGATGTAAGATTAAACCCTAATGTACACAAATGATAAGAAGAAACTAAGAAGAAACATGTTAATTCAACAAAAAAACATCAAATATGAAGTGTCATGCAGGGAATTCTGGGAGTGTCAATTTACGGTTTTTCACTGTATATTATTCAATGACCTTTTCTTTTTCACTTCCAAAAACCGTATTTTTAACAGTATTTTACTGTAAAATTACATTAAATGTAATTACACCAGTTAACAGGTTTTTACTGTAGCATTTTTAGTCTTTTACTGTTAAAATCACAATCATTTTTTACAGTGTATAAAAATGTCATAAAAGTAATCCATATAATTTGTGCACAATATTATAAATCTTCTGAAGTCGTACACATAACTCTATGTAAGAGTCTGAAAAGGCAATCATTATTCACTAACAATCTGCATAAATACATGAGATTACAAACAGTTATTTTAATTTGCATTAACGTGCACTGATGAAACGCTCACAATAAGACCAACATCCATTACGAAAGCCAAAAGTATCAATTTTGATTTCATGTAAACTTTTAACTTGTGTTGAAACCAGGATGTTCCATCAAGTACAAAAAACTAAAAGATACATCTTTGCAACTTATTTAACCCTAAATGGTACATATTAGTACCTAAAGTTTACCGGCCCAGTGATCGTTTTGTACCTTTTGTCTGAGAGAGTTTTTATAAAAGTGCATCTGGTTGGGACAACATTGAAAATAGTTTGTCCTGATTTCCTTGCAACAGTCGTCCTTCCCTTGCTAATTTACACAAAAAGCCTCAGAAAGATTCATTTCCTAATTACACACATTATTCTTCTGAGCTGTCCCCTGATTAGTTCTTATTAACAGTTCATTTACATGTTCCCTGTTTGGTCATTTGTCACAATGACCGAAATAGAAAATGCAATTGTGCTTTAGAAGCGCTGCTGTGATGACTCATACTTGAGGAGTACAGAAAACAACTGTAGATTTGTTTTAGTTCTGCTTGTTTGATTTGACTGCTAACAGATGTGATGCTTTTTTCTGAGGTTGCACATCACAAGAGCATAAAGGAGGCAAAAAGTGTGACAAAGACAAAACAAAAGCAGTTCTGACACTGCTGTGTGATTGCAAGACATCCAATTAGTCTGCCATTGTCCTTCCTTTGTCTTACCAACAGATCTGAAGTGGCCTTAAATGCCTTTTCATAATCAGACTACACAATGAAATCCTGCCATTTGACACGTGGAGGGGAATCAGACCCTATGGGACGCGGAGGGAAGCACGCTTTGAATCGCAGCACAATTGTGTATGTGTGCCTGTCTGTGTGGGCGTATATGACTGCGGCTCATATTCCAGAAGCTTTGGATTTGTCAGCAGAGAGGCCTGACTATTCCTTGAGGTCGCTCTGAATTAAATATGAGGAGTCTTGTGGAAAAGTTTCTGCTGGACAAGCGGTTGTCAGGAGGTGTCTCGCTGCTAACTTTACATCTACTTTTTACCTGTTTGACTTTAATTGATTCTGTTTGTGACAGCTGCAGAGAAGCTGAAAATGTTACACTGAGTGCAAAAGGTGGCAGTTAAATCTAGAATGTGTACTAATTTATACATTATTATGGCATTTTCTATCTATATTTAATTTATGTTTTAAATGAGGTACATTTTCGCTAAACTAGGCTATTCTGTACATAAATAAAATGCACAGTGTATTATATATTGCAGAAACAGTAAGATTAGTATGGTAGTATGCTAATCTGAGCATCTGAAATTTCCATACTTTCATAGTATGTACTGATTTCTTGGCCATTAATGAAGCATGTTGTGTATGTACATGTTTAATCTTACATGCTGCTTTTTGCATGAAGCAAAGAAGTTCACATATTCAGACACATAGGCTATTTTCGAACAGAATATTAGCATACTACTTACTGTACAGTGCTGAAAATACTGTTACTATGAAACAGCACACATTATGTTAAGATAAACATTTGAAACAGTAGTGTGCTACATGTTTTAATGGAATATAGCTGTTTGGCAGAAATGCTAAGAGTATACAGTATACAGTATACAGTATAATACTTTTATACAGCAAGCATGCATTCAAATGATCAAAAGTGACAGTAAAGACATTTATAATGTTACAAAATATTTCTATTTCAAAGAAATGCTGTTCTTTATTGAAGGCCGCCATGGAATAAAATAAATAAATAAAAAGGTTATCAATTATGAGTTTATTTTTTTCCTTTTTCGGAATTCAAAGTTAACATCTCATAATTCTGTTTTTTTCCCACCACAACCAATCAACCAAACCAGCCAAATATATAAATAAGGGTAATTGCAATTTATCTCACAATTTGGAGATTGTTTATATCTCACAGTTCAGACTTTTCTTCTCAGATTTGCGAGTTATATCCTCGCCATTGCAAGTTGTTAACTTGCAATTCTGAGGTTATATCTCACAATTCAAAGAAAAAATGTTTATCAGAATTGTGAGGGGGGAAAAATGTCCGAATTGTGAGACTTAAACTTTGTTGTGAGTTGAGAAAATAAAGTCTTAATTGTGAGATAAAAAGTCATAATTACCTTTTTTATATCATTATCCCTTGACGGAAAACAAGCTTCCATAATGATAACTATAACATTACCTATAATTAGTTAACAGTAATTAAAGTTTTAATAATTGCTCTAACTCTATGACAATGAAGTGTGCACAAATAACAATAATGACACAGAGGTACAATATCACGGAAGTCACTTTCAGAAAGTTGTTTTTTTTCCAGCTGATGAACAATAAAAACTGGCTGTTTCCGAAAGCTTAGGCTGCTGACTTGTTACCTTGCTGCCTTCTCAGACAATGACTTTGCAGGCAACATTTGCGCACAAAGGCGCCTCACGAAACTGATTTCAGACAGGCTTTGTAACGGTTTAATGATTTATAACAAAATAGAACAAGCAAATTACTATACTATATTAATTACTAATACTGATTTCTTGCTAGAAGTAACATCAAAAGTGCAAAAAGTTGGTCAGAAACATATATTTACACACAAACTGACCAACAATGCAACTTTCTGACGCCATCTTTATTTAACACACAGGATTGTGGGATATCAATGGCAGCAAAGGATAGCCTACATCTATGCTGCCTTCAAAATTCGATCAGATGAATGTATCTCAGGAGGCAGGAAGTGAAGCTGACATTGGATTCAGAGGTGCCTTGATGCCTTCCTATCTACGAAGGCAGCATTTTTCAGCTTTCAGATGCAGCCATTGACAGCCAATCAGAATCCATCCTATACATGTATATGCAATAGACAGTTTCAAAAATGTGTAGAAGTGATACCTCTCGAGTGCTACCTCTCGAAGAGTAGTAGAGCAAACTTTATTATCACCTGTTGTGTTGAAGAGGTAATGAACTCATTGGGGAATCTATTACTATTCAACTCTGCATGGTGAGCAGGCAAAACTCTCTCCTTGCTTTCCTGCCTTTGTCTGTGCTGAGAGCTGATATTGGCTCTCATGTTCCCTGTGGTGTGCGGCGCTCCTGAGGGTTCAGTCATTCTGGATCTCCTCATGTTCTCTTGCCTGTGCTCTTGCTCTCTGCTAATGAACTCCTATGGCATAGAAATATACAACAAAATAACAGCTGAGGGAGGAAAAACAGTGTCTCCATCTTAAACTAGAGAGAGACATTGGCTAGCTGGTTTAGCATTTGTAACACCAGTTTAGCATTTGTAACACTGCTCAAAATTTCTTCAGAAAATGTGAAAATATAGCTAATCCTTTACTGTTATTCTTTGTCCTCCACACACAGAAACCAATATTCACATGCAATTTGCAAGCATTCTAATCTAGCCGGTTCGCAGAGGTTAACTGGCAAACAGGATGAGCTCGGCTAGATTTGTGGACACGGGTGGGCGGAGCCTAAGGATTTGGAGCTACTGTATATAAATAGTAGTTCTAATCAAGGGAACGCTAAGCACTAATAACAGGTGAACAAGAGCCACATGAAAAGGAGATTGTCCATTCTGACCCACAGACATAGTATAGTAAGTTATTAGGGTCAGCTTTCCTCTACGACACAACCTAAGTATGGTAATGTGATGCTAGGCAGTGCTAATGGGGTCTGTGTACACTATTAGCGAATAACGAGTTTAGCTTAAAGGGTTAGTTCACCCAAAAATGAAAATTAGCCTGTGTTTTACTCACCCTCGAAGCATCCTAGGTGTATGTGACTTTCCTCTTTCAGACGAATCCAGTCGGAGTTATATTAAAAATAGTCCTGGCCCCTCCAAGCCTTTCAATGGGGGTAAGTGGGTATTTGTTACCATCAGTTCAGAAGACGTGAAATTAAGTGCACGCATCCGTAATAAAACGTCCCTCACACTGCTCCGGTGCATGAATAAAGGCCTCCTGTAGCAAATCCATGTGCTTTTGTAAGAAAAATATCCATATTTCAAACATAATAAACACTTTTCTATCACTTCCGCCGTCTATCGTGGGGAAGGCTTTCCGGCGGATGACGTAGGATGTCGGCGTCTGATTAGGGACAACTGCGGAGAGAGAACAAAACTAGAAATCTAGTCATGAATTAGAAGTACAAAACGAGGATTTGTAAAGAAAAATATCTGAGGATTTCGATATAAGCCAAGAGGAGACTGGTTTTACTTTGTTAAAGTAAGGAAACTTTGCTTCCTTTGCTCCTGCATTTCTCAGAGGCGCGTGCACGACGCCTACGTCCTACGTAATCCACCTGAACGTCTGAAATATGGATATTTTTCTTACAAAAGCGCATGGATTTGCTACAGGAGGCCTTTATTCATGCCACAAGAGCCTTGTGAGGGACATTTTATTACGGATGCGTGCACTTTATTTCACGTCTTCTGAATCGCTGACAACAAACACCCGCTTACACCCATTGAAAGGCTTGGAGGTGTCAGGGCAATTTTTAATATAACTCGGATTGGATTCGTCTGAAATAAGAAAGTCACATACAGATGCTTCGAGGGTGAGTAAAACAGGCTAATTTTCCTTTTTGGGTGAACTAACCCTTTAAGCTTTAGTGTTCATTTGCGCTATTTTTGAGGTCTGAGAGATTTGTCTGTGATAATATTACCATGACCTTGCTGGCGTACAACCGGAAACTACAGGAAATGTTTTAAATAGGGAATTGTGTGCATTGAGATCCTATAGAAGACAACTTTTATATTGATATTTTGAGAGAATAGTGTTTTTGAGAAGCTTTTGAGTGTCACGTCTACCAAATATTTTCAGTAAAGGAATAATTCACCTCAAAATTACAATTGACTCACCCTCAGGCCATTCAAGATGTAGATGAGTTTGTTTCTTTGTCAGAACAGATTTGGAGAAATGTAGCATTACATCACTTGCTCACCAATGAATCCTCTGCAGTGAATGGGTGCCGTCAGAATGAGTCCAAACAGCTCATAAAAACATCACAATAATCCATACTACTCCAGTCCATCGATTAATGTCTTGTGAAGCGAAAAGCTGCATGTTTATTAGAAACACATCCATCATTAAGTTGTTTTAACTTAAAACCACCACTAAGGTATTGCTAAATTTCTCCAAATCTGTTCAGATGAAGAAACAAACTCATCTACATCTTGGATGGCCTGAGGGGGAAAGTATAAATATAGTAAATAATATAGTAGAAATTCATCAAACCTATGATATAACACAAATGGCAGTATGGGAATGATGTAATGACCAAACTATTTAATATAAAATAATAATAACCCGTTTTACATGTGAGCGTCTTCGTCTTTGTCTAGATTGCAGCTTTGCATAGTATTTCACCATTTAAAGTGATTTTTTTAGACCATAAGAATCTAAATGAAGTGTCGCTGAACTTTAGTCTCATAGTGTATTCTTCCTGGTCAACCCGTGTAACTTTGTGCTTGCACTGCGTCTTTTTAACCAGTGTTTACAGTGAAAATAGGGAAGTCACCAGGACAAACTCTTAATTCATCCAATTATCTATCTTATAAGCTGACTGAACTACAGGAGCTGGTTTGAATCTAAATAGTCTCAAAGCCTAAAATAATGACTCCATTTCTATTGTGCAAAAACTCCTCAGACCAACAGCACAGTGTTGCATTGTATTTTTGTATTGTCCGTATCGCTTGACATATCTTGCACCAAAATTTGTCAATCGCAGCACTCTGTTATGACAATATTACACTTATTAAATGACCCAGAAAATCTAATGTGTGAACTAACAACCAATTACTGTGACTATGTATCACCCAATTGACAGAGTCGTTTAAAGTACATTAAACATCTTCTGAGAAAATCAAGTTCTGTTTTGAAGATGAAAAAGTGATGGGATAACATACCTCAAATGCTCACTTCAATTCATAACAGACACAGTATGTTTTAGTACACACACACACACACACACACACACACACACACATAGATAGATAGATAGATAGATAGATAGATAGATAGATAGATAGATAGATAGATCCTGTATCAATAAAACAATTCAGAAACTTGTGGTTTTATATGTTTTTTATGCTAAGATTTCATAGCTTTCATTCATGTGAAGTCAAAACTGAAGACAAATAACCCATAGATTTTCAGTTCAGCTTCTTGAGAAGCGCTGCACTGCTGAAAAAATTTTGGAAGAGGAAAAACGGTGTCCTCTAAAAGTGCTGCATCATTTTTTGGAGCGCTACACTGTCGTTTTATTTCTCTGATTTTGCTGGCAACTCCTGCCACTGAGCCTCTGACTGCAATATCAACACAATTCCAACCGGGGAATTGCAGCGTGTGTGTGTGTGTGTGTGTGTGTGTGTGTGTGATTTCACTCTAAGGAGTGTGTCAGGTCTCCTGTCTCAACTAATTCTGTTTCCCTGTGTCTCATCAGTCTGCGGTGACAGCACTGGTTACCATGCTTTTGTCTGGGTTTACCTTTTTCGCGCATGTAAAACTACTAATCAGCTTTAACCTTCCTGCATTTAGCCTGCTTCCACAACCTTATATTGTATTTCTGACTTATGATCTGCTCCTAGAAAAGTAGAGAATTTAATATATGACAGGACACAAGATAAACATCTTGTTTACAGGACTGCCCTGAAATAAACTGGGCATCTGGTCACCTTGATGTTTTGAAATTCTAATATAATCTTTAAAACTTATTTTTTTAGGATAGTTTTGGTATGCCAGCACAGTCTTGAGAGGAAAAGAGCAGCAACAACAACATGATCAATGTTAAAGGGTTGTCTGCTTTCCATCAACATATTGCTTAATTTTTTTACTCCAGGTATTGAAAACACTCTATTTTTGTTTATTAATTCATTGCTATATGCACTACTTAAAGAAGCACTATAGTGTTTAAATCCGTATGAATGCATTTAAAGCTGAATTGTATAATTTCTGTGCCATTAAAGCTGTAGTTCACTCAAAATTAAAACTTGCTGAAAATGTACTCAACCTCAGGCCATCCAAGATGTAGATGAGTAGATGAGAATATGAAAAGATTTGGAGAAATGTAGCATTACATAACTTGCTCACCAATGGATCCTCTGCAGTGAATGGGTGCCGTTAGAATGAGAGTCCAAATAGTTAATAAAAACATCACAATAATCCACAAGTAATCCATATTGTTTAGAGCTATTTTGGACTGTTTTCACTTGTAAATGGTGCTTAATCTGTGCATATTTCTCTCCTGACTCAGACGAGGCAACGGAAGCAATGGTTTGTTAAAAACATCTTGATGAATTTATTTCTTACAACATGCAGTTTTTCACAACGTTAATTGATGGACTCGAGGCATGTGGTTTACTTGTGGATTACTGTGATGTTTTTAGCAGCTCTTTGGACTGTCATTCTGACGGCACCCATTCACTGCAGAGGATCAATCGACCTTTGTCAGGTGACATCACACTCACGAGAATCGAAGTGCATTTTGGGTATCGCCGCCATTTGTAAGGTATCAAAGCTGAGCTGTTCTGTAGTTGGAGAATTGTCTTTTTCATTTGATTTAAAATGGTACGTTCTTGTAGTGTTAAAGTCTGCAATAGTGAATTACATGATAGAAAAGGTCAAAAACTCAGCACAAAGAAAGATATTTTAGGTCTCACACTTGAAAAAAAGACTAAACAACAAGAGGCGTCGCCGTGTCAGATGGCCTGGGTTGCAGTGGTGATATTCAAAATCATCATATTTGCCAACATATCTCCGGTTATGTTCGTTTACACTCTACATTTTCATAAAGGTAAGTAAGAGATTTTTTTTAGATGTGCTTATTTTCTGTTTTCTGAAGTAGCCAACATTATATTCACATGTTATTTAGGGTCAATGCTATTAAACAGACAACCAGGGAGCAGGTGAGCAGAAACGGGTCATGTAACTGTTACCATGAAATGTCTTGCAATCGTTTTATGCATAGGTGTAAAGAGTTATTTTATTTTATTTCACTAACGTTACTGAAATTAAATATTGTTTTGGGGGGGTTTGTATTTAACTTAAGTGTAATTTAAACTGAATACTACACTAAAATACATTTCTAATGTTTCTCATTTTTATTTCTTACAATTTTAAAAAGTACTGACTACATTTTTGTACATTTTCATTTCATATAGTTGGGCTAGGTGTGACTAAACAGTAAGTGGGAGCAGTTGCAGCCAGCTGAGACGATGAGCCACCAGGCTGGAGGAGATGGTCTGCTTCACAACTATTTAGTATTTGACAGATTGTCTAGCACTTCTAACAATCCACGCAGAAAGGGTCATCAGAAATGTTCGGCAGATGCATCAAATCATCTTATTATTATTATTATTATTATTAATTTATTCAGCCTTCTTTGTAGTACTTGCACTGTGTCCACTTCAGAAAGTGGACACAGTGCAACATCACAACATCATGCTTGTCACATCTTCTATGCATTTTGAAACTAATTTTTAACACAGTGTTGCATTAATAATAAAGTATGTATAATGCCATTTTCATAAATGTGTTTTTGATTGTCTCCTTGTTATTAGTACTTATCAGTACTTGTTATCAGCCAAATGAAGTATGGAAAATTGTGAACAAACAGGGTAAGGTTTAATGGTAGAGACTCACATGATGTAATTACTTACAATTGTGCAAATTATGTGTGCAAATCAATGGTAGACAAAAACAGAACATATAAGTGTATAAGTAAATAAAATAAGTTTTTATACTGTAAACAAGATAATCATATATCCAACGAGGTTGGAGGCAGCGATGCCGGTGGCACTCAACTTTTTGCATCAGTTAACGTTAGTACGGATCAGTGTTATACAATTTTAAAAAGTACTGACTACATTTTTGTATATTTTCATTTCATATAATTAGGCTAGGTGTTAGTCACACCTAGCCTAATTATATGAAATGAAAATATATATATATGCTCTCACTTACTAAACAGTAAGTGGGAGCAGTTAAGAAAAAAACACATTGCAGCCAGCTGAGACGATGACCCACCAGGCTGGAGGAGATGGTCGGCTTCACAGGACACCACTCACTGTCACTAACTGAATGTAACTTACTTGTGTGTGCGCAGAAGAAAACTGACTGCTGTGGCGTAAACTCAGGATGTCTGATAGTTTTTCAGTGATCTTAAAGTAAAGCATTATACAGGTATGCCAAACTTGGTAAACTTTATTACATGGGTTCTCAACTCTGGCCCTTGAGGT
>NW_015505184.1:256384-312576 GCF_001515645.1 Sinocyclocheilus grahami
GGAAAATTGTGAACAAACAGGGTAAGGTTTAATGGTAGAGACTCACATGATGTAATTACTTACAATTGTGCAAATTATGTGTGCAAATCAATGGTAGACAAAAACAACAAGTGTATACAAAATAATCATATATCCAACGAGGTTGGAGGCAGCGATGCCGGTGGCACTCAACTTTTTGCATCAGTTAACGTTAGTACGGATCAGTGTTAATTGTTAATCATCATCAGTGACAAATTACATTACGGTTCCTAAAAATTTTTGCTGAGATTATCTCGGTACCGTATCTACTTGGTTTGCATCCGTTTCTCCAGTATGACGATTTAATCGGTCTTTACTGCATGGCTCTGTACACTTTTATAAACTTTATTACATGGGTTCTCAACTCTAGCCCTTGAGGTCCACTTTACTGCATAGTTGAGATCCGACCCTAATAAAATACACGTGCACAGGCTAACCAAGATCTTCACGATTACTAGAAAGTTACAGGCAGGTGAGTTTGATTGAGGTTGGAGCTAAATTCTATAGGAAGTGAACTCTGAGAGCTAGAGTTGAGAATCCCTGCCATGAAGGTTTTTATTGCCTTATGCTGCTTTTTTGCATGGCTCTGTACACTTTTAGTTCACTGCTCGATGCAACGATACCTTCAAAATGGCGCCTCGGTGACGTCACACATAATAAACGCACGTGACTGAAAAAGACCGATTGGTGATCTTTTGAAATCTTGGATGGCCCGAGGGTGTGTAAATTTTAAGCAAATTTTAATTTTGGATGAACTATTCCTTCAACCACCCAGAATGGAATTGTAAAAATAATGTTACAGGCAGGTGAGTTTGATTGAGGTTGGAGCTAAATTCTATAGGAAGTGAACTCTGAGAGCTAGAGTTGAGAATCCCTGCCATGAAGGTTTTTATTGCCTTATGCTGCTTTTCATGACAGAAATAAGAACAATTCTCACTTCATTTTAAATACTTATGTTAACCTTATGCAGCTCAGATTGGATCTGCCTGCACAAACACTGTTTTAGACAACTGTGACAGGCACAAAATTATGCCTCACTAGTTTGTGGAGTCCTTTGGACACAGAATAGAAATGATAAGACTGTTTTGAGATTTCCAAAGAGAAACCATTCAGTGTGAAAGTGTGTGTCAACCTCGGTGACGTCACACATAATAAACGCACGTGACTGAAAAAGACCGATTGGTGATCTTTTGAAATCTTGGATGGCCCGAGGGTGTGTAAATTTTAAGCAAATTTTAATTTTGGATGAACTATTCCTTCAACCACCCAGAATGGAATTGTAAAAATAATGTTTTCAGTCAGGATTGCTGAACATGCCTCCTGTATTTCATTGGTTAGATAGTCCTGCCCCAATCTCACGCAATTGGTTCCCAGCAAGCAATTTTGCGTTTAAAAGACGTCTATTAGCCGTCTAAATGATAAGACTGTTTTGAGATTTCCAAAGAGAAACCATTCAGTGTGAAAGTGTGTGTCAAAATGTCTTCTACCTACAAGCACTATTTAGTATTTGACAGATTGTCTAGCACTTCTAACAATCCACGCAGAAAGGGTCATCAGAAATGTTCGGCAGATGCATCAAATCATCTTATTATTATTATTATTATTAATTTATTCAGCCTTCTTTGTAGTACTTGCACTGTGTCCACTTCAGAAAGTGGACACAGTGCAACATCACAACATCATGCTTGTCACATCTTCTATGCATTTTGAAACTAATTTTTAACACAGTGTTGCATTAATAATAAAGTATGTATAATGCCATTTTCATAAATGTGTTTTTGATTGTCTCCTTGTTATTAGTACTTATCAGTACTTGTTATCAGCCAAATGAAGTATGGAAAATTGTGAACAAACAGGGTAAGGTTTAATGGTAGAGACTCACATGATGTAATTACTTACAATTGTGCAAATTATGTGTGCAAATCAATGGTAGACAAAAACAGAACATATAAGTGTATAAGTAAATAAAATAAGTTTTTATACTGTAAACAAGATAATCATATATCCAACGAGGTTGGAGGCAGCGATGCCGGTGGCACTCAACTTTTTGCATCAGTTAACGTTAGTACGGATCAGTGTTAATTGTTAATCATCATCAGTGACAAATTACATTACGGTTCCTAAAAATTTTTGCTGATATTATCTCGGTACCGTATCTACTTGGTTTGCATCCGTTTCTCCAGTATGACGATTTAATCGGTCTTTACTGCATGGCTCTGTACACTTTTAGTTCACTGCTCGATGCAACGATACCTTCAAAATGGCGCCTCGGTGACGTCACACATAATAAACGCACGTGACTGAAAAAGACCGATTGGTGATCTTTTGAAATCTTGGATGGCCCGAGGGTGTGTAAATTTTAAGCAAATTTTAATTTTGGATGAACTATTCCTTCAACCACCCAGAATGGAATTGTAAAAATAATGTTTTCAGTCAGGATTGCTGAACATGCCTCCTGTATTTCATTGGTTAGATAGTCCTGCCCCAATCTCACGCAATTGGTTCCCAGCAAGCAATTTTGCGTTTAAAAGACGTCTATTAGCCGTCTAAACACGTCTAGGCTAAAACAAGACTAAATTTGGGCTGTCAGTGAACATTTTATAGACGTCTAATCATAGCCCAAGAATAGACTAGTCATCAATTAGACTGCTATTAAGCGCCTACATATATACGTCTAATAGATGTTGAATATGGGTCTAGGCTAAAACAAGGCTGAATTTGGGCTGTCAGTGAAAATTTAATAGACGTCTAACCATAGCCCAAGAATAGACCAGTCATCAATTAGACCGCTATTAAACGACTATATATATATACGTCTAATAGACAACAAAATGGCAATCCATCCAAACAAATTAAATACACAGCTTTTATTAAGAAAAATAAAATTTTTGACAACTTAAGACAATACAAAATGATAAAAATACAAAATAATTAATGACAAAATAATATTGTATAAATACAATACACTTAAATATAAATATTATGATATAAAAATCTGGAGTTTTTAACAACTTAAGATAATAAAAATATAAAAATGAAAAAATAAAATATTTTAAATAACTTAAGATATTTAAAAGAAAGAAAAATAATGCAAATCAAGAGCATGTTATCACACTTAACATTAAAACATAAATGACAACATAAAAAAAAAGATGAATCCTTTTGTTGGTTTACTTATTTTAACAAATAAAACAACCAACAGTGAACTTAAAGGAAATTATTAATTACTGGTTTTATTTCTTGTTTAAAATGCTTCCCAACTGCATTCCTCAAGTCCAACTCTGTTGCTGCCGGTAAGTTGGTCATCACAGCATCTGCCAAATAAGAAAAAAAAGCACAAGAAAAGCTTGACATAATTTTAATTTTACTTTAATTACTCTAATTGTGACAGGGAGTCATTCTCTTTTGCTTGGATGCCTACTAAAAACAAAAGCGAGATATATATAGTGCATCACCATTCAGTGTGTTAAAAAAAAGAGAAGCTCTCTGGTAAATGTGGTGTGTTTTATACACATACCTCTGATGACTGAGAACAGTGCAGTCTTTTCAAATGCCTCTTTCTGCGGCGGACCACCATGTTGAATTTGGACATGAGGGATTTTTTTTAAAACCCTGAAATATAATACAGATTGAGGTGGTAAACAATTGTGGACAAAGTTTGACATTTCAAAATGACCAGTAAAGGAATTTTTAAAATTCCTTTTTTAAATTTCTGATTTGCATTGTAACTTATTGAGTATTGACACCACAATGTTTGATTAATGTGGCAAGATTTGTAGGCTTTACCTGTCCAGCATCCTTCTGGCACTGTCTTTGAGGTTTCTTCCTTCAATTCTGCACAACTTTGACACCTGAATAACACATGCCAATGTCAGGCAGGGTTACCAACCTTAAACATTGATGCTCATTGACCTGCAAGTTTTCCATCACTAACCCTTTAAAACTCTTTATTCCAGCAGTTTAAGTTTTTCCCTATAGCGCCCTCCACAATCTGTCTCAGCCTCCAAAATTGTCTGGCACAACTGTCTTCATAAGAACACAGTGATAGCTGCTGTAACTAAAAAGTAGCCCAGTACACATATTAACCTCAAATGTATATGGAATAATAAATTCACCCCCTACCGTTTTATTACATTATGTTTTCTGTTTGTACTGTTTAGGTTTTAATGCTGCATTGCACATCTGAGCTATTTGCACTATTTTAATACTGCTGCAAACGTTTTATAATTGATCATTTTATATTGCCATTTTAAATAATTTGCATTCTTAAGCTTTACTATCAATTTGGAACTTTCAAAAGAAATCGTATTGTAACGTTACTTGTACAATGACAAAGATATTCTATTCAATTAGCTCATGCTCTCTCTGTATCTAACAAGCCCTTGTTCAGTCATAAATTCAATATAATAATTAAAATAAATGATGGACTTTGACAAAGATGAGAGCTTTAGTGAGGAAATGTTGTTGTAGGGCTACAAGGCTAAAATAGGCTGTTTCTAAAGCAGCCAAGCAAGACCAAAGATAGATCGACACTCAAAGTAATTACCTTGTTCTTTCTGGTCAGTTCCACAGAGTTGTGCCATTCACTGAAAGCCCTGAAACCTGCTACAGGCTCTTTAAAAACAATCCGATTAAGGAGCTAAATTTACCAGATTTCTGAAATGAAAACCAGGGACATTTCCTGGTTCAGTGGTCAAAAAATAGCTGAAATCTAATTTGTTATTATCTATGATTTAAAAAATGGCGACAGCACATTTTTGTATTTGTTTTTAATTATAGTGAGTTCCATGTAAAATTATTATAATTAATAAATATTATGATGCTTGCATGTCAAACTAACCCTAACTCTGAGCAAGACTAAATTAATAAATAGTTATTATTGCACATCAAAACAATATTTTATAAAAACGTTATGACTTATCTGGTCCTAAACTGAGCTAATGTCTTATATTAACAATGCATGGATTACATATTTTCTGTATATAGCCAGTTTTAACAGATTAGAGCCAGTTTACTTTGCTTTCTGGTTTTAAAAACTAATAATCTATTATAGCTCAAATATATATTATAGCTAATCTATTAATCTATTATAGCTCAAAGTCATGGAGCTGTTTGCATAGTCCGTTTGCTTAATGTCATTTCTGCAAACACCCCTGATATAACTTTCACAGACGAAATGCATACACTTTCACCACATGTAGTGTAGAAAATAATGTTTCTTAGGGTCAAATGACTATTTATATGGCACCAAATACCCAAATTCTCATTACAACGCAACATGTCAATAGGGCACTTAGAAACAGTTAAAAAAAGATTTTCAACTGGATTTTTGGGCTATTTCCTCCATTGTAAACTCAGATATGTTGATTCTAATTGCACCACGAGGAGGCAAGGTTCGAGGAGTGAAGAGGCTTCCTGAGGAGTCTTGAGCTATAGGATAAACAGGTGTATCCTTTATGGAAGTGTTTTATCGACTAAACGTGACGCACGTATAAATTCTCCTACCTCTTCACGTCTGCACCAAGTGCTAACCATGGCAGAAAATACAAACACACATAAATGTGAGTATTAAGTATGAAGTTATGGTAAATGTGGGTTACGTTTTGACAGTGCCTTTAATTTCGATGTATAACGTGTACTTTTCAGCACAGTTTTAATTTAGTTTAATTCTTGATTTTAATGGCTTACCGCTTTTCAAGATGTTGAAACTCCTCCTCCTCCAGTGTGTTCACTGTATAAATTAATATGGATTAATCTTTGTCAAAGCTGTGTTTATTCTGTTGTTTGCTCTTTCGCCTGTTCTTGCACTGTTTTAAAATCGATTAAGTTTTTAAACATGTACAAATGATAAAACTTTTACTCTATTAAATTGTGCAATTAATCCTCTGAACACATGCGTGCTGAACCGTGGGCCTAGTCATGGATCACTATCAAATACGCTCTGCTCCCTTCTCTAAAATGTCACGGTTCCTAAACATGATAACAAATAATATAGATAAATAATGAACACGTCACACAACGAAAACACAGATACTTACAAGACCAAGTAGGAATGTCCTTTATCGTTTGTTGTTTGCTCGCTGCTCTCCGACAGGTAAACTTAGTGCTCTCTCGTGTAAAAACAAAATTCAAAACACAACACAGATCTCTACTAAGTCATGTCTCAGTAGGGCTACAATTGCCATCTAGCGGTTGGGAATTGTAATTGCATTTTTATTTATAAAATGAAAGAGCCGAATATCAATAATATCATATAATGTGTATGAATGTAACATTTAACAGGGTGTGGGATGCATGACATCATATTATCAAATACAAGTAAACTTTTGAAACATTTAAATGAGCATTATTTTGGCATAATAAATAATGCTATATTTAATAATGATGTAAAATAATTAAATAAAATATAAAATAATGCTAATTTAAATGTTTCAAAAGTTTACTTGCATTTAATAAGAAGCTGCGTGGGCGAAAATTACAGGTAAAAAATTGTAAGGCTATTTTGGCTATGCTCATCGCTGGTCTGGTTACTGGTATAGGGCCATAGCCAAGCCGTTAAATTTAGACCACAGATTGCCTCGATTTCGCCAGGTGCGAACATGATGGGATATCAACCAGCTCATGCGCTGCCTGGCCAAAAACTACAGTGAATCAGGTTTGACGATAAGTGGGCTACAGATAGCCGCTCTGACTACGAGCTAAATCGTGGCTACGAACATGTAAAAAAAACAAACACATTGTAAACGCTTTGCTTACACAATGGAATATCATACATCTCACAAGTTATTTTGCCAAAAAACGACATGAAACCAAATTCAAGGTTATTTGGGCTAGAAGTGGGTTACACATAGCCGGACTATATCGGGTCTATACTTAACCGAGACGTTGAAATGACGGCTATTGCTTGCTTGGTTGAGCCAACAGTTGGGCTTATTGGAATGCTCAAAATAACTTTTGTTTTGATAACGCCACAGAGAAATTAAAGGGCTTATATTTGTCTCTGCATATTAATCTTGTGTAAGAGAAAGTATTTTAGCATGGAAAATTGTACACTTCACCTTTAAAAAAGGGCAGTAGGAGTGCTGTGCCCATTATGTGTCACTAGGGGGCTAAAATAGGCTGTTTCTAAAGCAGCCAAGCAAGACCAAAGATAGATCGACACTCAAAGTAATTACCTTGTTCTTTCTGGTCAGTTCCACAGAGTTGTGCCATTCACTGAAAGCCCTGAAACCTGCTACAGGCTCTTTAAAAACAATCCGATTAAGGAGCTAAATTTACCAGATTTCTGAAATGAAAACCAGGGACATTTCCTGGTTCAGTGGTCAAAAAATAGCTGAAATCTAATTTGTTATTATCTATGATTTAAAAAATGGCGACAGCACATTTTTGTATTTGTTTTTAATTATAGTGAGTTCCATGTAAAATTATTATAATTAATAAATATTATGATGCTTGCATGTCAAACTAACCCTAACTCTGAGCAAGACTAAATTAATAAATAGTTATTATTGCACATCAAAACAATATTTTATAAAAACGTTATGACTTATCTGGTCCTAAACTGAGCTAATGTCTTATATTAACAATGCATGGATTACATATTTTCTGTATATAGCCAGTTTTAACAGATTAGAGCCAGTTTACTTTGCTTTCTGGTTTTAAAAACTAATAATCTATTATAGCTCAAATATATATTATAGCTAATCTATTAATCTATTATAGCTCAAAGTCATGGAGCTGTTTGCATAGTCCGTTTGCTTAATGTCATTTCTGCAAACACCCCTGATATAACTTTCACAGACGAAATGCATACACTTTCACCACATGTAGTGTAGAAAATAATGTTTCTTAGGGTCAAATGACTATTTATATGGCACCAAATACCCAAATTCTCATTACAACGCAACATGTCAATAGGGCACTTAGAAACAGTTAAAAAAAGATTTTCAACTGGATTTTTGGGCTATTTCCTCCATTGTAAACTCAGATATGTTGATTCTAATTGCACCACGAGGAGGCAAGGTTCGAGGAGTGAAGAGGCTTCCTGAGGAGTCTTGAGCTATAGGATAAACAGGTGTATCCTTTATGGAAGTGTTTTATCGACTAAACGTGACGCACGTATAAATTCTCCAACCTCTTCACGTCTGCACCAAGTGCTAACCATGGCAGAAAATACAAACACACATAAATGTGAGTATTAAGTATGAAGTTATGGTAAATGTGGGTTACGTTTTGACAGTGCCTTTAATTTCGATGTATAACGTGTACTTTTCAGCACAGTTTTAATTTAGTTTAATTCTTGATTTTAATGGCTTATTGATTAAATTTTTTTAATGAATGCCTCTTATTGGTTAATAGAGAATAGAGAATGACTAAGCACCGCCTCCGCAGAAGAATCAGGTTTGACGATAAGTGGGCTACAGATAGCCGCTCTGACTACGAGCTAAATCGTGGCTACGAACATGTAAAAAAAACAAACACATTGTAAACGCTTTGCTTACACAATGGAATATCATACATCTCACAAGTTATTTTGCCCAAAAACGACATGAAACCAAATTCAAGGTTATTTGGGCTAGAAGTGGGTTACACATAGCCGGACTATATCGGGTCTATACTTAACCGAGACGTTGAAATGACGGCTATTGCTTGCTTGGTTGAGCCAACAGTTGGGCTTATTGGAATGCTCAAAATAACTTTTGTTTTGATAACGCCACAGAGAAATTAAAGGGCTTATATTTGTCTCTGCATATTAATCTTGTGTAAGAGAAAGTATTTTAGCATGGAAAATTGTACACTTCACCTTTAAAAAAAGGGCAGTAGGAGTGCTGTGCCCATTATGTGTCACTAGGGGGCTAAAATAGGCTGTTTCTAAAGCAGCCAAGCAAGACCAAAGATGGTTGAGCCAACAGTCGGGCTTATTGGAATGCTCAAAATAACTTTTGTTTTGATAACGCCACAGAGAAATTAAAGGGCTTATATTTGTCTCTGCATATTAATCTTGTGTAAGAGAAAGTATTTTAGCATGGAAAATTGTACACTTCACCTTTAAAAAAGGGCAGTAGGAGTGCTGTGCCCATTATGTGTCACTAGGGGGCTAAAATAGGCTGTTTCTAAAGCAGCCAAGCAAGACCAAAGATAGATCGACACTCAAAGTAATTACCTTGTTCTTTCTGGTCAGTTCCACAGAGTTGTGCCATTCACTGAAAGCCCTGAAACCTGCTTATGAAGTTATGGTAAATGTGGGTTACGTTTTGACAGTGCCTTTAATTTCGATGTATAACGTGTACTTTTCAGCACAGTTTTAATTTAGTTTAATTCTTGATTTTAATGGCTTATTGATTAAATTTTTTTAATGAATGCCTCTTATTGGTTAATAGAGAATAGAGAATGACTAAGCACCGCCTCCGCAGAAGAAGATCAAAGCCTGCTTCTACATCACTGTCTGTTTAGCCCCGCCCACCGATTCACTCATGTAGTGTAAATAACGAGAGAGAAAAATGCAGGTCTATGCAGAAACCAAATGATAAAGATTCTCAGAATACAGCAAGACACTGTGCATTGCCAAGTTGTGGAAAAACAGTCTTTGCACTGCCTTCCTTCTGATCCCAACATTAGGAAAGAGTGATCAGTGGATGAACTTTGAAAGTCACTGACACGCACATGAAGCAGGGTATTCAGAAGGATTGAAACTAAAAGACAATGCTGTGCTGACTATATTGGAGCATTCTGATGAGGGGGTCAAAAAAACAGGACAGAAAATAGTCTATTACTTCTAAATTATGATGTTTTTTGATGTAAAAATCTTGATAACATTATAAGTGAACCTCAGAGAACAGTACAAAATAATAAAAAGGCAGTTCATGACCCCTTTAAATGCTAATAGTATTTATATAAAATATTATTTACTGAAACAACAAATATAAACAACAACAACAGTCATCATAAAAGTTTAGGGAATTCAGTCAAAAGTACAAAGGCAGCGCTCTGATATACAGCATTAAAGTTATGTAAAATATAACGTTATGAGACTTTGCCCTCAGCCAAAACTATTTGCCCTCGAACAAATAATAGATTAATGAGACCAGAGACTGCCCGTTAGAATTACCCAAAACAAATTATATCTCATGTTTAACCACTAAAGACATCAGAGGCAGCGGCAAAGTCCAGAAGATCTGGCCGAGGTGAGGCTGCTCTCGGCAGGTTCATGAGCACTGAATGGTCGCTGACGCCCTGGAGCTCACTTCTCCAAAAATGTCAAAGCAAATTTTCAAATAGACATATCTTTATTAACAAACTGCACATTTGAAGTCTAAACAAGTACATTCTTTCCTAAAAAACTCTTAAAACTACATCACGTGACACAAAAACTCTTATTTATACAATGATAGTGGATTTGGGCGTCCGCCGTGACACTCGTTGTGAGAATTATTGCAAGCGGAGTGATAGAAACGTTGAAACTGTTGGAGTTCTGTTATCACTAGAATATCGCACTCCTGGAAAAGGCTCTCAGCCAATCAGATTCGAGAATCAGAAAAAACTGTTGTTAAAATAAATATATTTGTATATGTAATTTAATTTATAATGTATTAGTTTATCAGTAATTTATGGTTAGTAATCTATCTATCTATCTATCTATCTATCTATCTATCTATCTATCTATCTATCTATCGATCTATCTATCCATTTTTTAATGCTTTGACCTTCAAACCTGCCCACAAATTATTCACCACTGTACTAGCTGCTTACGGGTCTGTTCAAATAGATTTTGATTATCAAGTGTTTATGCTGAACCCATCTTTTACATGACACACAGCTGACATGCTAATTGCACTCCAAATGCCCTGTAGAAGTACTTTTTGGCTACAGTCTAGTAAATGATTGCCAGTGATCTGAATCCTGAGGGGTCAGAAGCACACCATGCTCCGGCTGTTTGCATTGCAAATTTCTGATAGACCTTATCCAACTCATGTTGATTTTTCCTCCTGTATGTCTCCATAATTATCCTTGCACCGCCTGTGAGTAGCAACAGATGGATGGACCGGAGTGAAGGGGTGGGGGAAGGATTTGTGCTGAAAAATGAAGAAAGAGTGCACATGGTTCACATCATGTGCTGCTGTGAATGACCCTCTGTTGAACAGCTTTGTGTTTTGCTGGCTGTGATAAGATGGATAAGATTAAGTGGAAACCTTTTTTGATTTATTTATTGCAGATACTTTGACCTTTAGCTAATTAGAGCATGACTTTCACTTCCTTGTTCGCTATTTAATGACCATTTCTCACCTTTCTGACACTGAATAATGTTAAATGTGACATTCAAGGAAGAGTTCACCAAAAATGTTACGTTCTGCCATCGTTTTCTCAACCTCATGTTGTTCCAACTCAATTTGACTTTCCTTTTTTTCACTTTTTTGTAATTTTAATGCTTCATTAGACATTTACTATCATTATATAGATCAGGATATTCTGTAAAAATTTGACTTTATTGGTTCACAGAAGAAATAAAGTCAAATGGGTTTGGAACAACATGATGGTGAGTAAATAACGAGTGCTTCTTCTCATACAATGTCTAATGTCAGCTTTAATTTACTGGCAGATGTGAGTTTGTTCAGCAGTCTTCAGTTTACATAAGTTCATGTTTGCTGAATGTTTGGTGTGTAGTAATGGCCTGTAAGCCAAGGGTGGGAGTACACCTGTGTTTTAACAGGTCCTCCAATAGAGAGTCTTTGGTTGTAATACAGTATGGACTTTTACCTCACAAGATATTTTTGAGCTGTCTCGTAATGTGTTTGTCATCTTGTTAAGAGACCTTTAAACTGGTATATTCATGAAAAAGTTTCATTCAAAACAAATTGATTCACAAGTAAAATTTTATAAATGTGCGTTGAAAGCTCAAAAGTCTCTGAATATAGTATTTTATTTGTTTGTTTGTGTTCCTCACTATGGCAAGCATCACTATTTCTGTTGCTTAGGGCTGTCCCCCTAATAGTCCACTAACTGTTAGTTGATGAGTAGAGGCTCAGTTTAAAATTATATTACTTGGTTAATCGCAGAAAAAAACTGTCCGTTACGGACAGATAGTTAATGGCTGGTCCTTGAGGTAATTACAGTATATCGGGCAGGAAATCCTAATGTTCACCTGGCAGCTCGCTTTAACATTAACCTAGATAATATGCGCTATTAGGTGCATATCCAAGTGTTTATGTGGATTTGGAAAGCTGTTAGCGTGCTACTGCATGACATGGAGGTGCCGGCGTGATCACTGATAACAGTGGAAACAGCTTAAAATAGCCACCATGTTTGCTCATACAGATAAAAGTAATACATCATTGAAAACTGTAAAGGGTCTACTTTTATTTGTGTACACACAATATCAACAAAACTTTGTGCTTTGGTAAAATAAAGAAAACAAACAGGATGCACTTTCTGCTGTCTCAGTTTCCGTGAACTGGAGCACGGCACAAAACTCAAGAGCAGCGAAACTCAGCGTATAGGCTGCTTATCTTACAGATATGAGAAATATATCTACAGAAAGCTTGGAATGTCTACTTTAAAATGAAATTCTCTCTGGTTATGTATTCTGTTTGAAAGGTGCATTTCTCTTTGAAGGCGCGTCACTCTGCTGCAGAGATCGTGAGTCGGCATTGTCAACTTCATCTTTGCAGCCAGCACTGACTCAGAAAACACTATTTTATTAATAAATAAATAAAATATCGCCTTGCTATTTCCCATGACACATTCATAGTCATTACTTTTGCCGAAAAAATCTTTAGTCGGGGACAGCCCTTGGGGATCACCCAGAATTGCATAGCAACACCACGACCACAACACTGTCTATTGACTGCGAAAAAAATGCTCCATTTCAGCTAGCGTTGGCCTTAAATTCATTCTCTGCATGTTTCTGAAATCTTGCTATGCTAAAAGTGCAGTTTACTGCCAAATAATCACTTTACACACTGACCTCTGCAAGCAGAGATACCAAAATGGCCTCAATAATTCATCTCTGACTGTGCACTCAGCTGTTTACCCATCCAGAGTGGCAGCTCTCACGGCTTCACTATCCTCCATTTGTAATGTCTGTTGAGCTGTGTAAAGTAATGGTGCATTTCTTGGACCTGGGGAACGCTTGGAGACCTCACAGCATAAACAGCCTGACTCGCCTCTTGAAATAAAACAATTTTGATGCATTTATTCCAAATGTTTACTGGCATATGTGAATCATAGTCACTTGTTGATAGTTCACTAGTTATCTGCGTTACATTATTTTACATCAATTTTGTATTTTGTTATTGTGTAAAGGTTATACATTTTTTAAGAATGTAACTACTTTTTTTTTTTTTTTACTGATTTTTGATAGTATTGTTGTGCATGTAAACACTCTCACTGTTTGCATTCAAAGCAATGCGACTTGTTTTAAAACTCTGTTATATGACCTGACATTCAGTTAATATTATTTCACGACGCCTACATAATACAATTACTGTAATCATTCAGACGTATGTTAATGCACCACAGATTTCCTCAGACATTATGTCTGACTACTTAACAGCATGTTTCCCACTGATAAATCCAGTGCTGCACACGTAGCTTCTTATGTAATCAACTTCAAGCATTATGGGAAGCACTCACACTGTGCTGGCAATAAATTCTCTAATATCTTTTCCAACTAATTATTTTCTTAACCAAGAACTATTGCAACAACCCTAGAAAATAAAGATAATCAGCATTGGCCTAATAGCTTTCTTCGACTCTTACTTATGAGGAAATGGCAAAACCCAACAGTAATTGTGACAAATCATTGAGCCTTTTTCTTTATTTGTAAAATTTTTAAATTATGCTCAAATATCACTGCACTGAAAGATTTTCACACATTCCCATCTATCTAGGGGGCATACAGCCCTTTTTCTTTGATAATTAATTAAAGTTGCATGTTTATTTTAGGTAAAAAGAAGCATTAACCTTTCTAAATTTGGTCACTCCAATGTCTATGCCAAGTTATACAATAATTAATTATATATATATATATATATATATATAGACCTGCTTGACAAAGCGAAGTAGACCAAAAGATCGTCAAAAGCTAGACATCATGCCGAGAGCCAAAGAAATTCAGAAACAAATGAGAAAGAAAGTAATTGAGATCTATCAGTCTGGAAAAGGTTATAAAGCCATTTCTAAAGCTTTGGGACTCCAGCGAACCACAGTGAGAGCCATTCAGGCACGTGCAGAGGTAGGGCTCAACCTGTGCAGAGCACATGCCCTTTTTGCCCTTACACTCCGAAGTGCCCTTTTTTTGGTGATGGTGTTTTTTTTTCTTCTTCAATAAATCAATGATATTGGTCACCCTTTACATCTGTCTGTCTGCTTTACAAATATTTAGCTAATGAAAGGTATTAAAAAGAGCTTGTGACTAAATCTTGTTGGATCCACTCAAACTGTCAGTAAACCTCATAACTCCACCCCCTCTCTCTTGACTGAATGAACTGAAGTTCCACAGCAGCTGAACTACTAGGTCTGCGAGGGTAAATAAAGATCTTGTTGTTTGAATAAGTACAGCGTTTTCTTTACGCAAGAAACACTGTGTCTATAAAGGCTCATAATTTATGTATTTGCAACTGAGTGCTGCGCCCATATAACTACAACAAACACCTGGTGATGAAAACGAAACGCCGCCGTTTTAATGACGGACAAAATGCACATTTGCACACATTCACTGGTCAAAAACCCCGTAACTGCATTTGAGTTTGACACAAAGCGACTGAGTGATCCTCGTCACCTAGGTCAAATATATTTCTAAGAAATGTATGATTGCTGATACACTTAATTTATTAACATTTAATCATATTATATGGTCGCATGGCTAATTCATGTTTAAGCTGTTAATATGCATGTATTCTAGCTAGCTAATTTGTAAATCTAGTATTCTATACTCTCTGCTCGTCTTCAAATGTTATAAACAGTAATGTTGTTGTAACCCAAAAAATTTTACAGAATCAAATCACTGTGAAATCTTTATATTTTATCATGCATAATGTAATACATTATATATATTACATAGCTAAAAAAATTTTTTTATTGAACTTTGTGTCATAATGTATTCTTGATGATCCCCAAGACTTTTGGCAAAATACTCTGTGGATTGACGAGACAAAAGTTTAACTTTTTGGAAGGTGTGTGTCATATTTTGCTATATTTTATCAAATGTACATTTATTTTTATTATATTTTATTTATTATATTTACGTTATGAAATTAAATTAAGAAATATCTCAACTCAAACTCAACTCAACTTTATTGTCATTCTTCCACATTCACAGAATACAGAAGAGTGAAATGTCATTTCTGACGGACCAAGGTGCAAGACATTGACAAAACAAGTATACGCATGTGTTCATGACAACAGGAATTTAAACATAAGAGCACATTAAACATAACATAACAAGAGCATAACGAGCAATACAGCAACATGACAAGAGCAATAATCATGAGGTTGGAATGTAAAATTGTAGTAATGTGAGAAATGTTAGAAGTGTAAGAACAAAGTGCTAGTGCACAAATGAGATGGCTCAGAGCAGACAAAATACTGTTAAATAATGTGCAGTTGTAAACTGACAGTTGTGCAAAAGTGTCTACAGTCATTGCCAAAAGTTTTGCTAAATTTGCTTCTTAAGCTGTTGTGGTGTTCATTCACATTGTAGATTATAGTGTAGAGTGATCAGATGCATTTTAAATAATTGCTAAAAGCTTCATTCGCCAAAAAATTTACTTTTCACAAAAAAACAAAACAAATTTCACAGTTTTTTGATCCTGACACAAAATGACCAGCTAACATTAATGAACTAATCATATCAGCAGCACATGTGAAAGTGTGAATGAGTACTAGTCATGTGAAATCACTATCATACTAAATAGATTGTAAGAGCAGACTGATTGCTATAAAAGGAGAGAAGAAGCGCTTCCAATCATTGTGTTCTTGTTAGCAATGGTTACCTCCAAAGAAACACATGCAGCCATCATCGCTTTGCATCAAAATGGCCTCACATGCAAGGAAATTGCTACAAAGAATATTGTATCTGAAAGAACCATTTACCGGATCATCAAGAACTTCAAGGAAAGAGGCTTGACTGTAGTGAAGAAGTCTTCAGGACTTCCCAGAGTGTCCAGTAAGCGCCAGGACTGTCTCCTCCTGAGAAGTCAGCTACAGAATCTTGTCACCAGCAGTGCAGAGCTTGCTCAGGAATGGCAACGGCCTGGTGTCAAGAAGGGCAGCAAAGAAGCCACTTCTCTCCAAGAAAAACATCAAGGACAGACTGAAATTCTGCAGGAAGTACAAGGATTGGACAGCAGAACAGCAGAAGAAAGTTATTTTTTCTGATGAAGCTCCCTTTTGAATGTTTGGGACATCTGGTAAATCGATTGTTCAGAGAAGCAGAGAAGAACGCTACCATGAGTCCTGTTTTGTGCCAACAGTGAAGCATCCTGAGACCATCCATGTGTGGGTTTGCTTTTCAACCAAGGGAGTGGGCTCTCTTATAATTCTACCCAAAAACACTGCAATGAATAAAGAATAGTATCAAAACGTCCTGCAAGAGCGACTTCTTCTAATGATCCATGAGCAATTTGGTGATGATCCGTGCATTTTCCAGCATGATGGAGCACCATGTCACAAAGCAAGAGTGATAAAGAAGTAGCTTGAAGATCATTACACTGAAATTTTGGATCCGTGGCCAGGCAACTCCCCGGATCTCAATCCCATAGAGAACGTGTGGTCAGTCCTCAAAAGGTGAGTGGACAAGCAGAAGCCCACAAATTGTTATCAACTCCGAGAACTAATAAGGCAAGAATGGATCACCATCACTCAGGATTTGGCCCAGAAGCTAATATCCAGCATGCCAGAGCGAACTGCAGAGGTTATGAAGAACAAGGGTCAACACTGTAAATATTGACTCATTATATATTTTTGCCTTATGATATGCTTATCATTGTTTTTCAGTATACCAAAAAAACATGTGGAAAAATAATCTACAAATACTGAAGCAGCAAACTTTGCAAAACACAAAATTTATGTCACTGCCAAAACTTTTGACCATGACTGTATAGTGCACAGCTAAGTTAAAGTGCAAGTGCAGATGTATGTGAATGTCCATTGGAGTGTTTTTTCTGTAGGCATGGGATGGGAAGGCAATTTATAATGGGTAAAAGATGGTGGGTGTATCAGCTTATTTAGGATGGTACCTTGCCGTGCGGGTCCTGAAACTGCGTAGTCTCCTGCTTGATGGCAGGGGGTCAAACAGATGGTGGGAGTGGTGAGATGAATCCTTCACAATGGCAGAGGCTCTGCATACACAGTGTGCCTGGAAGATGTCCTGGATAGAGGGGAGGGAGACCCCATGATCCTCTCAGCTGTCCTCACTATGCGCTGTAGGGTCTTGCGTTCTGCTGTTTTGCAGTTTCCGAACCACACAGTGATACAGCTGGCCAGGACACTCTCCACAGTTCCTCTGTAGAAGGTGGTGAGGATGGGTGGTGGGAGGCTGGCTCTCTTCAGCTTCCGCAGGAAGTGAAGATGTTGTTGTGCCTTCTTCACAGCAGAGTTGGTGCTCCTTCACAGCACACCGAGAAACTTGGTGCTCCTGACTCTCTCTACAACAGAGCCGCTGATGAGCAGAGGAAGATGGTCAGTTGACCTTCTCCGGAAATCAACAACGATCTCTTTTGTCTTCTCCACACTGAGAGACAGATTGTTGTTGTGGCACCAGCTCACCAGTTGTTCCACCCCCGCTCTGTATGGTGTTTCGTTGTCATTGCTGATGAGGCCCACTACTGTCGTGTCCAGCAAACTTGACAATGAGATTGGATTCTGATTTGGCTGTGCAGTCGTGGGTGAGCAGCTTGAGCAGCAGTGGACTGAGCACACAGCCTTGAGGGGCTCCTGTGCTCAATGTGATGGTGCCTGATGTTCTGCCACCCATGCGCACTGACTGTGGTCTCTCTGTCAGGAAGTCTAGAATCCAGTTGCAGAGTGACATGTTGAGACCCAGTAGGGAGAGTTTACTCACTAGTTGCTGGGGGATGATTATATTGAATGCTGAGCTAAAGTCAATGAACAGATGTGATAAGACGGAGTGCAGTGTGTGGGAGATAGCATCATGTAGAGCGGTTGGGTCGGCTCTGTCAGGAAGTCTAGAATCCAGTTGTAGAGTGACATGTTGAGACCCAGTAGGGAGAGTTTACTCACTAGTTGCTGGGGGATGATTATATTGAATGCTGAGCTAAAGTCAATGAACAGATGTGATAAGACGGAGTGCAGTGTGTGGGAGATAGCATCATGTAGAGCGGTTGGGTCGGTATGCAAATTGTAGAGGGTCCAGTGAAGAGGGCAAAGTGGAGTGAATGTGTCTTTTAACCAGATGTTCAAAGCACTTCATTGTGATGGGAATCAGTGCTACAGGACGGTAATCATTAAGACATATCACTGTTGACTTCTTAGGCACCGGGATGATGGTGGTCTTTTTGAAGCACATAGGGACCACAGCCTGGCTCAGGGAGATGTTGAAGATGTATGTGAAAACATCTGCCAGCTGGTCAGCATAGTCCCTGAGCACTCTTCCTGTTATGT
This sequence comes from Sinocyclocheilus grahami, assembly GCF_001515645.1. Lineage (NCBI taxonomy): Eukaryota > Metazoa > Chordata > Actinopteri > Cypriniformes > Cyprinidae > Sinocyclocheilus > Sinocyclocheilus grahami. The sequence goes on from NW_015505184.1 coordinate 275,021, forward strand.
TGTCTGGGCCTGCAGCTTTTCATGGATTAACTCGATAGCGTTTCCTTACGTCAGCTGATTCCAGACAGAGCACCTGCTCCTCAGGAGTGGGCATGGATTTAAGTGCGTGTGTATCATTCAGAGCTTCAAACCATGCATAGAAATCATTTAACAAGTCAGGGAGATGGATGTCACTGTTGTTGGCATTTGGTGTGATTTTGTAGTCTGTTATGCCCTGCCATATGCGTCTGGCGTCCTTAGTATCACAGAAGTGGTACAGTAAAAGTGTTATATATATATATATATATATATATATATATATATAAACATAGAATGTTTCTTAGCACAACGAGTAAGAAAGCTTGGAGGCACGGCATACACCTTGATGTCAAATAAAATAAAGTTTAAATAAAGTAAAAAATCACATTAAATAAGAAACAAATGTTTTAAACTTCCAAAATCACCTTTAATAAATCTTTTATAGACTGTATTTTTTTATTAAGTTTTGTTATGTATTATCATTTACATTTCTAAATTAAATAAAAATTATATTTAAAAATATATTTCAATATAATCTGGGATCCCTTGCATTTATTTAATTTGGTCATGTCTTATTTTGTCTAGGGTACCAATAAAGTCTGGACTGACAGTGACACCCCTGGCAGCTACAGAGAGCTGGTTGGGGTCCATCTTTGCATTTAGCAGTTGGCATGAAACATGCAACAGTCTCTCCCTGACAGTATGAGGATACACTAATGACTATAGCAAATAACATAGACTGACAAGTTCCTTCGTCACGTCATCAGTGTGTCTCCTCCTGTCCTGATTCAACAGCTCTGAGAGGGGCGGGGCATCCAGTGACAGCCAAATAGTGACAGCCAATCAGATAGAGGGGTGGAGATTTCTTACCCAGCGACAGCTAAGTGTCATTAATCATTGCTCCACAACTCTCAGGTGGCCGTGTCCATCCCCTAGGGTACAGCCATGTTTTCTTGTCCTCTTGATCTCAATGCATGACTTACAGTGGTTTTTATGAGTTGAGCGGCGGTAATGGCAAGGCCAGAAGGTGAAGGGCCTCTGGTCAAGAATTGGAAAGTTCTGCAACCCTTAAGTGAAGCACTTCTCTCCAGGATAGTTTTTAAATTGAATTGTTTTTGTGCTTTTGTCACTTTTTTAATATCACTATCTAGGTTTATTTTATTTGTATTTTATTTTTATTTTTAGTTCAGCTTTATTTTTTATTTCCAGTTAGTCTTCAAATTAAACTAATTGCAATTACTTACCTTAACCATATCCGCCTGTGTGGCCTTTGCGTCTTACAGCAACTGTTGAAATGCCACAGGATGCAACAATCTCTCCCTGACAGTATTACTTGCCAAGATAACATTTCTAAATTTCATAGAGCTTAAGTTTTGCATCAAATATTTATATATTAATAATATTTATTAATATTTACTCCAGCTTTATTTAAATGAACAAAAATGTTTTTCAGATTTTATTTTTAGTTAATGATAATGACTCAAATCAAAACAATAGTTCATGTTCATTTATTTATTTAGTTTATTGACAAATAGCCATGTAATAAGTGTTATAATCTACAGTCATTCTTGCAAAATAAACCCTTTCAACCCGATCCAAGACCCTTTTGCTTTACATCATGACTGAAAATGATCCCTTACATAACATCCATCCAGCTAGCAGAGGCCTGAAATATAAGGCCTCTTCTTTTATTGGCGCACATGTTGAGAGTGTACACACCGAGCGGCTGCGCTCTTAAGGAGACCGAGTCCTGGCCCGGCGGAATGAATAGATGCTAAACAGTCTCTATTAGCCATGGGTGTGTTAGCCGGGCACCTCTCCCTCTAGACCAAACAAAAACGCTGTGCTCCAGCCCTGTGCTTCGGTTATTAATAGGTATGCTAAGCATTTCTCTCAACAGGAAGTGGCTGCTGGTGCTTCCTATAAATGCTCAGCTGAAGTCAAACAGACACTGCTTATTTCTGAGCACTGTGTTTACGCAAAGGGTGCAGGTGCTGGATCTAATATGCACAGTTGGTCTGTTTTTGTTTGTTGTGTCTTGACAGACACAGAGTGTCAGGTTGGTGCGCTGCTCAAGTGTGTTTTAGTTAGGAATGTGGTATGTCTGTGTGGCAGGCAATTGTGTAATTTTTAGATTAGTAAGAATTGAATTTCACAAGACAGATGCGAAACAGGAAGTATAAGGTCCTCATATAGTGACCAGGGCAGAGGTAAATGAGAGGTGACACTACCGTTCAAAAGTTTGGGGTCAGTGAGGGTCAGAATTTATTACTGTTATTCAGCAAGGATGCATTAAATTGATCAAAAATTATCTAAAAATTATATTTCAAATAAATGCTGTTCTTTCTGTTCATCAAAGAATCCTATTTTTATTTGACTTTTTTTTAAAATTACAGTTTCCACAAAAATATTAAGCAGCACAACTGTTTTCAACATTGATAATAATAAGAAATCATTCAAATCTTATCATCAAAAGAAGAAACATCACAGGAATTTTAAAATATATTCAAAAAGAAAACATTTATTTTAAATTGTAATAATATTTCACAAAATGACTGTATTTTTGAACAAATAAACGCAGTTTTGTTGAACATAAGAGATTTATCGATTTATAGCATTAGACCCCATCTATCTGTCTGTCTGTCTACATAAACAGTAAGTTTCCATGAAATCCAGTAATTTAAATAGTATGATTTATTAATGTATTGATTGCATCTGCTTTCGTATCATGGTAACACTTGTAGTTATTCCTGCCCACCGTCCTCCTTTTATCTCTCGTCTTCTTTTCTGCTTTCCTCTCCTCACCTTCAGTGCTTTAAAAATAAACAGTCGCTTTTGTTTTTTAGAAATAGCATGAGATCTTGGCAGACCATGTGGACAGCTCTTAGTTATTCCTGCGTTTGTGTTTGTGCATCTGCGGTGGACACGTGTGACGTCACTTGGCTGAGCGAGAGAGGCACGGGGCCACTCTGAGAACAAACGCTGATGAATGTGAACAGTGGATTAAACACCAACGGAAAGACAATCCAGATGAAGTGGTAGGACACCCTTCTTTGTATCTGTACGCGGCCCCTTGGCATCAACAAGCAAAACACAGAGAGTTTCTGAGAGGTGCTTTCACTTTTACTTACCCCACAATCTTCATGTGCTAAACTTGAGTGCATTGTGCATGATTTTTCACGTTTAAGTACTGTGAAACTATACAGACAGCAAAAATAATAAAACAGATAAAAAATATAGCAAATGTGTAGTATATGTTATGAAAATGCAAGCAAAATATTACAGCAAGTAATTTGAATGAATAGAATGAAATTATACAAAGACATTCTTTAAGCAAGCACAGCATTATTGCCATATAGCTTATTCGTGTGTTTCAGTAACATTAAAAGAATAGTTCAAATGTTCAAATGAACATTTGCTGAAAATGTACTTATCCTCAGGCCATCCAAGATGTATATGAGTTTGGGAACAGATTTGTAGAGATGTAGCTTTACATCACTTGCCCACCAATGGATCCTCTGCAGTGAATGGGTGCCGTCATAATGAAAGTCCAAACAGCTGATAAAAACATCACAATAATCCACAAGCAATCCACACGGCTCCAGTGCATCAATTAATGTCTTGTGAAGCAAAAAGCTGCATGTTTGTAAGAAACAATTTCATCATTAAGGCATTTTAACTTTAAATCATTTCTTGTGGCCAAAATGTATGTCCATAATCCATAAACCGGCAGCCATATCACCCTGTAGCCCAAGACTGGTTGCCCACTGAAGCTAAACAGGGTTGAGCCTGGTTAGTACCTGGATGGGAGACCTCCTGGGAAAACTAGGTTGCTGCTGGAAGAGGTGGTTAGTGAGGCCAGCAGGGGGTGCTCCCCCTGTGGTCTGTGTGGGTCTTAACGCCCCAGTGGAGTGACAGGGACACTATACTGTCAACAAGCACCGTCCTTCAGATGAGATGTTAAACTGAGGTCCTGACTCTCTGTGGTCATTAAAAATCCCAGGATGTCTTTCGAAAAGAGTAGAGGTGTGACCTAGGTATCCTGGCCAAATTTGCCCATTGGCCTCTGATCATCATGGCCTCCTAACAATCCCCATATCTACTGATTGGCTTCATCACTCTGTCTCCTCTCCACCAGTAAGCTGGTGTGTGGTGGGCGTTCTGGCGCACTATGGCTGCCGTCGCATCATCCAGGTGGATGCTGCACACTGGTGGTGGATGAGGAGATACCCCCTGACAATGTAAAGCGTGAGTGCCTAGAAAAGCGCTATATAAATGTAAAATGTAATGTAATGTAATAATATCACTTCCTCCAGTGAAAAAGTCTGACATATTTGTTTATATCTATTTCGGATCTGTTCATATTTCTCTCCTGATTCAGCCGAGATTACTTTTTTAATGGAGAAAGCAAAATTATGGATAGATGACAGTTGATAGATACTTTAGCCAGAAGCAGCAGTTTGAAGTAAAAAAAAAATGTCTTGATGGATTTGTTTCTTACAAACTTCCAGTTTTCACTTCACAAGACGTTAATTGATGGACTGGAGTCGTGTGGATTACTTGTGGTTTATTATGATGTTTTTATCAGCTGTTTGGACTCTCATTCTGACTGCACCCATTCACTGCAGAGGATCCATTTGGGCAAGTGATGTAATGCTACATTTCTCCAAATTTGGAGAAGTACATTTTCTTTTTTGTGTGAATTATTCCTATAAATAACAAATTTGTGTGTAACTCATTCATAAAACATTAACCATTCCTGTAGGATTTTTAACCTCAAGATGAAGTTAGATGCACATTAACCTTTGCACTGTGACTTCACTATGTCTGCAGCCTCGTTGAAAATTGGTAAACCAATGACTGCGAACGGTGATTATTTACAATAACCCTAGTTACCAAAAGACAAACTGTAAAACTTCTACAATGCTATGTGAAAGTGTGTGCATATTTGCTTTTCTGTTGGATAATTAGTTCAAATTATGTAGAAGCATCCTCCTTCATTGTATTGTGACACATACAGAGTACTGTGAGTAGTAAACAGCATTATGCTCTTCTTCTTCCCAATCTCTTCTTCTTCATCTGACACTCTGAACGCACCCCGTCTCTGGGGGTAAATTCCATTCAAAATTATTGCCCTGTAGGTGACAAATTGTGCACGTCTCTCCTTTTTGTCTTGATTGCTGTTTTGGAAAAATGACTGAGTATGTCAGCATTGTCCACCATGTCTGCCCTATTATCTTCCATCAGCCATAATAGGAGGAATTTCTTATGCACAAAGACTCATTTCCAGGGCCGTGGATCTTAACAAGGCACACATTTTAAACAGCTTCCCATTCAATCATCCATGATCAAAGACAAAAGCAGCCCAACACGCTGCCCTCACATGGTAATTACAGTACGAACCCAAATGAGTCTAATACTTTTAATGATGGATAGATTTATTGGCGGGAGCAGTTTAGAGTTTATGTGAGGATCTCATTTGAACATTTTTAACCTATTTTTATTTCAGTTTTGGAATAGATTAAATTTCTGGTTCTGTGTAAATCAAATACTGCATCATGTTATTTGTCACCTGTGTATGAGAATCAACACAATGTGACTTTCTGTTTTCATACAGGTTTCCTAAACGATCCCCTCATCTGCCATTGGTCAGTTAAACTGATATTTCTTTCCTATACTCATGCCATTGGGTAAGGACATGTGGCTGTGTCACTCTGTAACAAGTAAATACAGACATCACTTTCAAAGCATCAATCACAGTTAAGAATTCAAATATTACAGTGACATCATTGGGCGGTTGGTTACATTTTGAATGCTGAACATTCTAAGAATGATAACTTGGTGCGAGACTTTCAAATTTGAATCTGACAGTCTCTTACGTTCACCAAGGTTGGCGTTTATTTGTTCAAAAATACAATGAAAACAGTAATATTGTGAAATATGATTACAGTGTTTTCTATTTGAATATATATTTTTCAAATGTAATTTATTGCTGTGATGGCAAAGCTGAATGTTCAGCATCATTACTCCAGTCTTCAGTGTCACATGATCCTTCAGAAATCATAATAATATACTGATTTGCTGCTCAAGAAATATTCCCTATTATCAATTTAGGTGGAAATTATACATTTTTTTCAGGATGCTTTGATGAATAGAAAATTCAAAAGAACAGCATTTATTTTAAATAATTTCAGAATTATCAAGTGTAGCGTTAGTTCTGGCAGGTCACGTTAGTCAAGCTTGCATCAGCTGATCCCCATCTACCTATGGGAATAAAGTGTGAATGACGTGACATGTGGCCAAGGATGGTGACCCATACTTGGAATTAGTGCTCTGCATTTAACCCATCCTGAGTACACACACACAGCAGTGAACACACACACACTGTGAACACACAACCGGAGCAGTGGGCAGCCATTTTTGCTGAGGCACCCGAGGAGCAGTTGGGGGTTTGGTGCCTTGCTCAAGGGCACCTCAGTTGTGGTATTGAAGGTGGGAGAGAGCGCTGTACATTCACTCCCCCCACCTACAATCCCTGCCAGTACGAGACTCGAACCCGCAACCTTTGGGTTACGAGTCCAAGTCTCTAAGGCCACGTGCATCTATCTAAGCATTCATATATAAGGTATATAAGGTTCATATACAACACCTATCTAAGCATTCATATATAAGGTCCCTCAGTATTATATACAACACCTATCTAAGCATTCATATATAAGGTATATAAGGTTCATATACAACACCTATCTAAGCATTCATATATAAGGTCCCTCAGTATTATCAGCAGTTTTCACATTGCTCAATAGCTAATTATCCTCCTCCATCCCCAACTCCTCCTCTGTCAGTCGGGATTCAGCCTTCTGATTCTCCTTGAATCAGACTAATTCTAAAATGTGTACATAAAATGATTGAACTTTAACAATATCTGCAATACATTTATGTTAGTTCTGTTCTGTTTGCCCTGGGGGGTTATTGCTGCTCTCCCTGCTCTCATCCATGCTAGGCTGCATGGAGGCGCAGGGAGTTCTTGCCCAGAACAGAACCATACCGCCAATCCAAACTGTATGCTAATTGTCAATCATCTTTGACGATAGTGTCCTGACAGAAATAATAGTTAAGATTAGAACAAACACTAACCAGTAATATTATTACACTGCTGCCAAGCAAGCACATTGTAATTAGATCCCAGCAATCACAGGTCAACCCGAGTACCGCTCACAGCTGCAACTGTGTATTGCATTTGTATCTGAGGTTTAATGTTACCATACTGATTTTAGGCAGGAGGTTGTAAAAAACAGATGTGGACCTCAGAGGCAGTGTTTACTGATCTGAGGATTAAAAAAGAGATTTGATGACATGCTTTATTGGTGTATCATTCTCTCATGACTCAAGCATTTAATGATCCCAGTGCACCAGCATCATCATTGTCATCCATTATCCAGAGATGCGTGGGTGTTGTTAATTCATCATGGAGTCTATGCTCTATAAATAGCTATCTTATTGCGTAATGCTCGTCGGTGGCAAATCAATAGAGGATCTCCCGACAATGAAATAGGGTTGCGTGTGTTGCACTTGAAAAAGCTGTAAAGGCTGACGCTGGCTGCAGTGTTTTGGATGATAATATAATTGTGAGCACAGATTGTGGCATGAAAATGCCTTTGAGCTGTATGTGGGATTCAGATATGCTGGTGTAAAATAAATTAAACTGCTTTTGCCTGTTGTTTTATTCATCTGATAAACACAGTAGTGAAAGAATGTACTAGATGAACCCAATAAATCGAGTGTTGGAAAAACAAACATACACTATAATGTTCTCTTCCAAAACCTTGTGAGCTGTCCACCTGCCTTTAATGCATCGTAGGCGAGCTACAGATGCTAATGGCTATTTCTGAAGATAAACTATCTCAGTCTAAATGAGATACCTTGTTTTAGTGAAATTATAAGGCGGGATTGCATGTATTCTACACAGAGAAGGCAATCCCTAAATGCACCACAAGAAATGTTGACTATAAATAGAGCTGTTCAATTGTTCAATGTCAGTTTGTAGGCCTACCTGGATGGCTAATTAGGTTTTCATACTGTATGCAGTTTACATACAGTCATATCTGTTGCTAACAAGTTAGTATTTAAAGATTATTGCAGTTGAACGATTTTCCAAGCAAGCATCTTGCTAGCAAATTTTAATGTTCTTAAAAAGTGTAGTGTCAAGTCTATTTAAATACTTTTAACCACATATCTTATTTTACTCATACATCTATAAGTGCTATTCTAAATGTCCATAAGAAATTTCTGAGGTAGACATAGGTCGAAAATGCTAATTTTATTAAATTTTTTAAGACTACGAACTGAACAGCTCTATAAAATTTCATACAATAATGATACAATTTGATATTATTGATAAAAATACATATGTGCAGTCAGAATTGGACTATTTTGCCTCCTATTTGTATGTTTTTTGTGAATTTTAGAGTATTGCAGCAATAGCGTAGCAACATGCTAATGTCAAACTCTATTGAAATCAAGTGTGAATGAAGTCTCCCGCTATTGGAGTGGAGCATGAAGTTGTTGCCTATTTAGTGCATTTTCTAAATTGGCTACTTGTAATATTTTCTGACAGTTGATATACAGCCAAGGCTCACTGGAAAAACGTGCCTGTGGCAACATTTCTGCAAAATGATATTTTCCTTCTTGCACATTTCACAACTCTTTCAAAGTTAAATGTTCAGTGAGTGGCACTAAAAGCACAATCCGTTTTCGAAACAATAATATTTTATTGTGTTGGGTGTGTATCGTGGCATTCGTGGAAATCAAATGTCTGATGAGTGGCGCTAAAAGGTTAATGCTCAATTGCTTTTGAAAATAACATACTGCCTACACCAAACCCTAAACCTAACTGATAGTACTAACCAAGCAAACGTAAGATAAAAATGCATTTGCTGAAGCAATCATGCTATTTCAGCTTCCTACTACAAGTTTTTGACTTGTTTTATTGGGTGTGCAATGCTGTATCAGGTGGGCTTCCGAGCAAGTTTACATCAGGAAAGCCATACATATAGAGCTGGTTATGTGATGCAAAGGTCAAAATGTATTAGTTTACAAATCATACACTATGGTAAAAGTGTTTTGAGGTTGTAAAATAATAATGTACAGGGAACCACAGAAAAATAAGTCTTATTAATCAATAATCTGCCTCTGCAATCAATTTATGTCGGCTGCATTATAAATGTTGTTGATGTTGTACCGCAACTCTTCATTTTAGCTGGAAACTGCAGTGAATATAGGCAGTTATGTATAGGCAGGTCTTTGGAGTTTCGTGAAAATGTAGGTATAGAGGCACGTTTTCCACTGAGCCTTTGTTGCACAGTTAGCTGCATTTATAAGTTGTAGAAATCTAGACAACCCACTAGGTTTTGGAAGAGAGCTTAATGGTATGAGTCAGATGTTGTTTTTTGACAAAGCGTATCTGGATTCTGGCTGTGCGAATAGGCAATACCCCATCTACATTTCCACTTTCTTGCTGCCTCATCTAAATATATTTTTCTACAGATTTTAGATCATTTTAAAGTCAGATAAAATTATAAATACTGCAGTGTGGACAGAGTGGCTGATGTCTGGAAAGGAAAGAAAGGAAGCCTGCACTGTCATTGTCTTGCTGAAAGTCTTTGAATTTTTATGTATTGCTCACGCTCTTTGAGGCATCATCTATTACCATGGCAATCACACTCATTCGTTTCCATCATGTTTCATTTGACGGCTGCTGTTCATTGTATTTCCATTAATCGCTGCACAGCTGGAAACTAAGAGGTTGTTTAAAGCAATAGTTCAATCAAAAATGAACATTCAGTCATCAATTTCTCACCCTCATGTTGTTCCAAATCAACCTTCTTCCTAAGAGATTATCAGAATGCCCAAGCTACACTACTTTTCACTGTTCAATCAAGTGAAGTGGAAAACACTTAAGTCTATGGAAAAAAACAGTTAACAAAAATGTTTTAGGAACATTTAGCTAATATTAAGTTACAAAAATTTTTTTTCTGAACATCCAAAACATCCAGTTTTTTTTAATATTAAAAAGAGTTTTTTTGTCTTGGTTATGCAAACATTACAGAAAACATTAAGGGAATGTCCCATTTTGTCATTTTGCAAACAGTATGGGAATGTTCTTTGATTGCTCTCTAAATGTTCTGAAACAATTAGTAAATAGTAACACAAATGAATGTCCAACTAAAACATTTTCAGAAAAAAACTTCCATGAATGATGTATAAATAAAGTTTTTGTGCTAATGTTTTGAGAACTCTATGAAAGACCAGATTACTTTGAACAAATGTTCAGTATTAACGTTACTGAACGTTAACGTTACTGGAAGAACGTTTGTTCAGCCAAAGTTCTAAGAACATCCCTAATAGCTGGGTGGATTCTTGTTAAAACATCTCCTTTTCTGTTCAATGAAAGAAATACACTTATACTGGTTTGAAATGACATAAGGGTGAGTGAATGATGACAGAATTTTCATTTTTGGCTGAACTTGTCTTTTAATTCCTCACTGCTCTTCTAGTGATGTTGAATAACAATTTATTAAACAACTGTTCCGAAATGCAAGGAATGGCATTTGAATGGTATATGAGTGAGTGACAAAGAGAACGTTCGCACAGCCGGTTCCACAATGCCATCAACACATCAACCCCCACGCCACTCAAAGCCCACAAACACACCTCCTGACCTTGCTCTCTTCTTGCATTCAGTGCGCTGCAAAAAGTCAGGTTATTCCCCTTCTGTGTCCTTGGCATCGGCACATTGATGCCCAGAGCATTGTGACAAAAAGATATTGCACTTGAATGTCACTTGGACAAAGGGAGAATGGGAGAGTGAACGAAGAGACATAATTTGTAAGAGCAGTTGCCATGGTGACTTTGACATCACTGCTTCCAAACAGGATTGGAGTTTTCTGGCCGGAATTTGAGTTTGTGCTGATGATAGAGTCTACAAACAGGAAATAGCTATGTAGAATGACTGACAGACGGGACATCTCCTGTGACGCTGGTAGACTTCAAAATCAAACATTAACAAACAATCTCATCATTGAGAGTGCATGACCTCAATGTCTTTAAACTTTAACCTGAAAAAATAAACAAAAAATCATGACCATGTTTTGATTGTAATCTAAATACATGCATAAATGATAATTAGTAATAGAAAGGCTCACCAGGGATGCATTTATTTGATGAAAAATACAGTAAAAACTGTAATATTGTAAAATATTATTACACATTAAAATAAATGTTTAAATATAATTTATGCCTATAATGCAAAGTTGAATTTTCAGCAACCATTATTCAAGTCTTCAGTGTCACATGATCCTTCAGAAATTTTGTTTTGTAATGATGTAAAAGTTTTTACTGTCAATTTTGATCAATTTACAGTATTGTATATATACTCTGCCATGCATGACTTGCATTTGATATGTAAAGTTATCCAAAAATTACACATTTAAGCGATCAAATCTGATCAGTTAACCAAATTATTATCCCCTCACAAGAAGGAGCAGTTGTTGTCCCTTCTTTGCAGCAGAGACTGATCTGTGCTGTTTTGAATCGACTGATGCAAATAAGAACCAGGCAAAGAAAGCTTATATGCTTCAGTTGGCATGAGCTTTGTGTTCTGTTATGGTGGAATGATTTCATTTACACAGAAGATAAATACTCTAGAAATGGGAACCTCCCTGTTTAGTGGAAACACTGCTTGTTTAACATACTTTTGGTGTGGCTTTGCTGCCGTGGTGGGAGAAGAATTGAAAAAGGCATATTGACTTGTCTTTGGGGTCAAGGTGAAAGGTCATCCCCCAGCTGCTAATGTCACCTGCCTGGTGACCACTTACAGGCAGCAGAATGCATGACCAGCATTCACTACAATGGCCCTATGTGACCCTGTAGCACCTTCCAGAGAATCTCGAGGCTGTATTGTGAATATAAAAATGGCTAAAGGTGTTTCATACACATTTTGCCTTTAATTCCGACCATATTTACATTATAGAACTGCCTCTAAACTGCTGTTCTGCTTGCTGAACTGCAGCAGACATGCATCATCCATGTGGAGTTGAGACTTTTAGCTACAGTGTTGTTATAACTGTATCAATAATATGGATATAGTTACTGGATTACTCAGTGTACCATAATGAGTTAAGATTGTTCTTCAATATTTTGCTTTATAAATGTCTGTAAGGATTTCACATTGAATAATAGTCTGTCTGTAATGCCTAAAGTTTAGCAAAATATCCACATTTTCACAATAGGAGACATATGGAACAGAAATGAAGGAACATGCAGAGCAACATGTTAATTCTCACACTGCTCGAACTGATATTCTTAATTTGTTTTGACCACAATTATATATATATATATATATATATATATATATATGTGTGTGTGTGTGTGTGTGTGTGTGTGTGTATTTGTGTATTTATAAATATATAAATTATACTTTACTGTCTTTATGGTTTTTCATAGTTTATTTTATTTCAGTCAACATTTATTTAAATTCAATGAACATTTCAAACGGAAATGCTTTTTTTTAGCCTATTATTAATTTTAATTGATTCGATTTCAGTTTTTTTATTTGCAGGCTACTGTTAAGCAGATAGTGAGCCACTGAGAAATTAATTTAGGTTCTAACAGCAGGGAAAAGCAGCAAAGGTCTTTTTTTTAGGTTTTTGCAGTTTTTGTGCTTTAAGAGCTGGAATAATGAGAAGGGGCCGGGGAGACTCGTGACATTTTTCATGTTAATCTGACCTCGGAACAGTGGGGGAATTTGTCAGAATGCCAGATAGGCTTATTATGAGGTGTAAATGTCTTGCAGTGTGCTCCGACACAATAAATGCCAGGGCAAAGCATGAGTCCTCTTTGGCTACATCAAAGCATGCATCTGAAAACAGTCTTTCTTTCACAACTCCTAAAGAAAATTTAAATAAATATCAGCTGATTGGTTACAGTGATTGCAAGCACATTGAAGCTAATGATATGCTCTATTTTGACATCCTCACGCATAAAAAAAAATTGGGTTAGATATATGCCACAATGGCAATGCCTTAAGATGCACCACACTGTAAAAAAAAAAAAAGTCTGTAAAAATACAGTACAATATCAGTAATACAGTAACAGTACAGTAATGATTTGAAGGAATTTTCCGTATTTGGTTTTTACAGGTGTTTTTCCGTATTTTTTAAATTACGCTTTGCATTGTGGGAACAAGAAGCTCAGTCGATTATCGGCGCGAAAACAGTATTGTTGGATTCTCATGCTAAGCATGGACAAAGTTTCAAAAAAACTTTGACAGAGTATTTCTGTGCCAAAAATCTTACTTCCGGGTTCGTACAAGTTTCGGAAAGATTTACATTTGCCATTTCCTGCACTAGTTTTAATATGCAAAATAAAAACATAGTTTAACGCTTTATAAGTTAAAAAATGAAAATGTATTACACAAATTAATTAGATCTGTTTAATATGTCCAAGCAAAAACTGTAGTAAAATTATCATTTAATTGCTGTTTTTCCTAAATGCATTTAGACTTAGGGGTAGGACACTTGGGATTGCATTTTCATAGTCATACCGTGTGATAATTGTAGCAAAATGCAGTGAGAATTTCAAAATGCATTCTGAGCCAAAGGTGCAGCAAAAGGGTAGCAAAATGGTGGTTTAAATGTCTTTTATTCTTCTTAAATGCATTGACACTTAAATATAAGATGTTTCAATTGCATTTTCATTTAATACCCCACGATGATATCAATGTGGATTTGAAATGCATTTGAAAATGCATTTGAAAAGGCAACACGCCCCTGACCTGTCAATCATTAGGCTACATCAAGGCGGGGCTTGGCAACAGGACGCACAATAAGTCAATATTCACTGTCACCCAAACGCTTTCAACCTTGACTTAAGCTATATTCATCGTGGGGTATTAAATTAAAATGCCATTGAAACAATCTTATATGTAAGTGTCAATGCATTTAAGAAAAATTAAAGACATTTAAATCACCGTTTTGCTACCCTTTGGCTCTTTTGCCGAATTGCATTCTGAAATTCTCACTGAATTTTGCTACAATTATCACGCGGTATAACTATGAAAATGCAATCCCAAGTGTACTACTAAATGCATTTAGGAAAAACTGCAATTAAATGATAATTTTGCTACAGTTCTTGCTTGGACATATTAAACAGATCTAATCAATTTGTGTAATACATTTTCATTTTTTAACTTATAAAGTGTTATAATATGTTTTTAATTTGCATATTAAAACTAGTGAAAAAAATGGCAAATGTAAATTATATAACTGAATTTTCATTTTGTACTAAATGTTGCACACATGTATGGTAAAATGTAAATTAAAATACAGCACTACATTGCCATTTTACGTATTGCATTACCATTTTGCATATTTCAAACTGAACATTTCAAATTGAATTTTGCTACCCATATGCTTCCATATTTATTTACCATTGGGGATGTTCAATACTGACAAAAAATTAGTCATTAAGTCGTTTATTCAATTGACATTGTTATTGAAGTTGTTTGTGTAGGGAAGATTTTAATCAATGTTTGGAGTGGTTTTCTGAATTTACAATGTGTTTTTTATAATTTCTTATTTGTTTATTGTTATTGGTGATTCCAGATTGCTGTCATTCAAGTTATCATTTCCTCCCCCATTGTGGCTGAGCTACACATTCTCTTCGTTTTATTTTAAACATAAAACATCCAGAGGAGATGGCACCTACGCTGGAATTCATACAAATGTAAGGAACATATGTAATGAAACTGTATAAAGCATTTTGTTGTGTTGCTGTTTAGTTGAAAATAATCAAAGGGATAGTTCACCCAAAAATGAAAATTCAGTCATTAATCACTCACTCTCATGTCGTTCCAAACCCGTAAGACCTTCGTTCATCTTCGGAACACAAATTAAGATATTTTTGATGTTTTCATTTTATCATTTCATTTTTGGGTGAACTATCGCTTTAAGTATATCTTAAAACATTGTTGACAAGATCACATGAGAGATGCAATTGGAGACCACTGGAAATGTTAGTTTAGCATTTTATAAACAATGTTTGAACTGGAAAGTATTTGGAATAGCAGTTGATCATTCAATCTCAACCTGTTCTGTATGTTACTCTGTACTTCAGTTTCATTCATTTCCAGTCTTTCTGTGAAGAAATCCTGAACGAGGGTCAAAAAACCAAATGGCTACGCTTCCAAGACTCATGTATGAACAACTTCGTCAATCCATGTACAACTTCGTCAATCCATGAAATGACAGGCTTGAGTGCATGAATCTTTGTTCTTTATTTTCAAATGCTGTACAAAAATGTTTTTTACATTTTTTTTGCAGTACCATGTCAATTGTAGATGCAGACAATTTAGCATAAATTAGAGGTTAGTAATCTTACTTAAAGGGTTAGTTCACCCAAAATATTATATGAAAAATCTCGTTCCTATCCTGTTAGACTTTTGTTCATTTTTGGAACACAGAATTTCACTTGACTATTGTCTATAAGTCTATAGACAATAGTCAAGTGTTATTAATGACAGCCCTGTCTTTGTATTCATTTTTCCCCCGTGTATTTGAAAATGTTTTGAATCTTGACTGTTTCACAGTGACATTTATCTTTGTGACCACTATTTGGTGCAACACCAATATTGTACAAGTACCTGCTCATGTTTTCTTTTTCCTGCCTGTTGCTGTTTAAAACTAAAAAGTGTTCCGCAATACAAGCATTTTCAATGATGCTTTACACATTGTTAAATTAATTGATGTCATAATATTTTTGTCTTCACCTGTTTAAGGCAAATAAAAGCTACTGAATGTACTTTTAAGAATGTTTACATGAGGTAAAAATAAACCATGTTCAATTTGTATATATTGTGCTGGATTTATTTGCTACTAAAGATAGGCCTATGCTATATATTTTTAGAAATTTCGTCGTAACAGATTGTCTGTTTATGGTACAGAAGAAAATTTAAATCTACAGAATTTTTCTTTTTAATGTTGAAGGAGATGTCCGTAAATTTAACAGAAAATGTCCTGGTAATTTTCTGCCAGTACATTATCCGTTTCTTTACGGATTTTTTTTTCTACAGTGCAGTCACAAAAAGAGTCCAAAAAACCCGTATCTACAAAACAAGAAACAGCTGTTCAGATATTCTACACACAAAATTATAAACCTCAGAATTGATCCTTTAAACAATTATTTTATTTTTTATTTTTTAAGAAAAGGGATGAGTCAGAAGTATAAATTATTATATTAATTTAAAAGGGGTTATGTGGGTGGATTTTTGCGTTGATCTGAACAAAAACTGCAGACTGGATTATTGAAAATGCTAATTCATTCTCTGCCAGTAGGAGGCGCTTTTGGAATGTCAGAAATCTCCCCGGTAATGGCTGTAAACAAAGCAGTGCTGCCCTCATAAACACTACTTTATCAGATAAAATGAAAATCCCAGAATGAGAAAAGTGTGAAAAAATTCCACTGATGAGTTACCAGTGTAAGCCTATGTGCCTGGGCTCAGTGCAATTGCCTACACTCTCCAAAGGCTGTCTTAATTCTAAACTTTAAAATACTTTTAATTTTAGTTATTTTAACTACAAATTTAAATGAAACTGAAAAAACAATGTAAAAGAAACTATACATGTACACACCTAAGGATTATATCGACCAAAAAATAACTGCGTATGCTTCTTGGGTCCTTCTCATGAACGAGTAAGCATTTAAAACAATAAACATAATACGCACTGTTGCTCAATATTCATCAGGATCCACAAGAAGCACTTTCAACGCGGACATTCAAGATTCTAGATTTTTTTTTGCAGATGGTTGTCGTAGTAAACAGCAACCGTTAGCGTGTCCGCGCTTAATGCGCATCTCATATATGAAAAGCATTTTAGGGGGCCCTTGGCTTTTGGGGGCCCAAGGTAGTTGCCAACCTTTGCCTAATGGGTAAGTCCGCCCTTGACCACGTATACTGGCAGATTTTGTTGCAGGAAATGAAAACAGCATTTTTAAAAGTAGTGGATACATGAACGTTTAGGAGCATCTGCTTTCCATGAATTGTCCTTCTGTCGTGAATACTGAAAAACTCTCAATTTAGTGCTGAGGCAAACTGAAGATGCTCCTTTCCTGTCTGTTCTCTTTCTGTGCCTGTTTTCATTTCTTGAGGACTGTCTTCAATTCCAGCTTTGATCTTTCTTAACTGCTTCCATGAGTTGCTTTGAAATGCTTTCCAATATTAACTTTTCTTTTCTTTTCAAATGGTGCAGGTGATGGAGTTGGTGCTCGGCTGAACCTCTCCGAATTGGCCTGAATAATAAGTATGTACTACACGTTTTCGCAGCGATGCCATAGAAGAAACTTTTCAGTTCCCCAAAGAACTTTTCAGTGAACAGTTCTTAAAAGAACCATTTTTCTCCTTTTAATGAAGAACAATAATAATATTAATAATAAAAAATAATTTCATTTCTGATGGACAGGTAAAATTAAGTGGCTGGACTATGTCTGCAGCACAACAAATAGGAGCAGAGTGTCTGTCAACTGAATGCACATCGCAAACTGCTGCTTCGGCTATTTTGACAGAAAAAAAAGACACACTTTACTTAAGCCCAGAACACCCTTCTTTTTGGTAGAAAATGCGTGTAACTCCTCCCCCAGTTTACCTTCTTCTCCTAACTTCAGAAAGTACAAAACTGGCAAACATATTAGCTGGCTTAAACTCTGAGCTGGTGTCCAGTGCTGATTTGAGACATGTGTGTGGATGGAATGCAGCAGATGATGATGTGTTTTCCTCTCCAAGCACAGCAGGTCCAGAAAACCTCGAGCCATATGACCGGGCTTGGCCTCTGTTGCTGTCTGATTTGAGTCAACCCTCTCTTTCTTTTACCTCACACCCTTCCTTTTTTCCTTCTCTGCCCCCTTCTTCACACTCTAACTTCCAATTCCATCCACAAATCGAGCTGCTCTCTTGACACCTCTGAGTTTTTTTTGACTGGACTGATGTCTCAGCATGTCATTTCTTCTTTTTTCCATGTGACACAGGGGAAAGGGATAGTTGTTTGATCTTCAGAGGCCATTTCCACATCTTACAGCTCTTTCTCATCTTCAAATGACAATGCCTCGGGGCGAGCAACTGCAACTGCAGTAAAGACAAAGCCACATGCCAGATTGAAGTCATATTAGACGTGCATCTCGTCTTCTTCAGGAAGCACTTGGAAATAAATCAAGATGTTATTACAGGACAGAAAACACTATAAGAATTCCAGATTGTTCATAAACTGTAACTTAGATAGATGGATAAATAGATAGATAAAATAAAAATTAAAACTCACCTGTCACCTGTAAAACAGTATAAACTCATTAAGTTTCAGATAGATAGATAAAATAAAAATTAAAACTCACCTGTCACCTGTAAAACAGTATAAACTCATTAAGTTTCAGATAGATAAAATAAAAATTAAAACTCACCTGTCACCTGTAAAACAGTATAAACTCATTGAGTTTCAGAAGGACTGTGTATATGTTCCTGATTATCAAAGGAATATGTCCAAATATGATGCTGTTCCAAGTCCTGTTTGACTTTTTTCCTCCATGGAACACAAAAAGATGAATGCAGTGAATAAATACAGTGACCACAAGCAGTAAATATTCAAAAAGGATGGAAAAGCACCATAGAAGTATTGTAAAAAGTCTTATGGCATTTTGTGATGAACATAGTGAAATTTAAGTCATTCAGTGTCTGTCAACTTTCACTTAAATTGTACAGAAAGCAGCAGTGCAAACATTCAAAACCTTTTCACTTTGTGTTTTACAGAAGAAAGTCATATAGATTGGAGCAACATGAGTGAATGATTTTTCATTTCGGGGTGAACTATTTAGTTACCGATTCCTCTTTCTTATTAAGATACCATGCGGTATTTCAGCCTAGACAATGGTAATGCCGACATGTCTTGACACGTCACAGATAGTCCCTGTGTCAGATAGTGTGTGTTTGTTTTTATTGCATCTTATGACAGTTCCTCCAACACAAGGGCAGCTGACTAGTTGTCGGTCAGCAAATGGAGGTCTGATTAAACTGTAACCGAGATTGCAATCGAAATTGTTGAGACATCTGTTAGCATTGGAAACGAGCCTGGACTAGAGAGACATTACACAGCATGTAACTTTTATCCAAACAAATCAATACTGTTATGATCTAAGGCTAATTTGAAAGGCATGATAATACATTTTACATACTACGGTAGTAGTAGTGTAAAAGGTCTAGAATAGCATCTCAAAAGACATGTTCTATGTTCAATCCTACAGAAGGTAGAGGTGGCCGATAAGGCTTGTATCTGAATTAAAATTGTGGAATTTTATTTTAAATATATTAATATTAATACAAATTCTTAATGGTTCATTTCAAAATGGTATTTATAATGTAAGATGCACTCACTCAGTAAATAAACATGTACAGTATCTGTAAACATGTAATATAGATATTATATAGATAGTAGATATATTTGTTGTAATATGATAGCAGTTTTTGCTTTTAACACACTCTTTTACACCATCAATAGCATCTACTGGACTGACTGCAGTGGAAATAAATTGTGACATGTTATGTAAACATAGTTGTTTTGGAAAGTACTACTGGTTTTGTAGGGATGCGGGTGTAAAACGTATACACAGTGCTGACACACACACACACACACACACTACTAAATGAGCTGTACATGGAGTACATGTCCTGAGCTGTATTTTGCACTTGTAATGTGGGTGTTAGTTATTAATGAATAACTAAATCACATAGCTGGAGTGGAGAAACTAGAGAAACTAATATTTAATTTGTGCAATAGATCTAGTGTAATTGGCCAAGCGTTCGTGAAATTTCATAATACAAATTGTCTGAAGTGACAGCAAATGGCATGGTCATTTTCTTGCTGTTAGTCTCTTTTACATAATTTATCGCGCTCCCGAATGGAGCTGTACGTTGGTTTGGATGACAGCCTGTGTCATTTAGCTTCTCTGGATCAGCGAGCCAGCATTGTAACTGTGACTCAAACCCTATTTAAAGAGAAGATAAGGTCAGTATAACAGGTCACTGTCAACTTTGTAATTCTAAAAGAAATGCCAAGACAGTTCAGTTCAAAACAATTTGAATCATTTCTTAGTGATATAGCAAATCAAGTGAATTTGATGTTGTATATACAGAATGTTATGGTGACTACAAACCAGTGTTTGTGCTAAGAGATACAATAGATTTCTTTCTGAGCGCTGCATGGTGATTAAAGTTCTGACACCTTCCTCCTACTTCTTTTTAGCATTCCCATTTTTCGCCTCCCCCTCACTGCAGCTGACATCAAAGAACATCTGTCTGTTGTGCAAACCCGCCTCTGAACTCCACGTTAAGTCGTAGCACTCGGCAATGTCAAATTTTCTTCATCTGAGACCGGTTTCTAAGAGAGGGAGAGAGTTGAGGTTGCATGGGCATACTGTGTACATTCTGTAGGTGCATGTGAGTATGTTTACGCGTGACTCTCATATGAAAAACCAGCAGTGCGTCCAATCAGGGAACAGAATTCAGCTTTGCTTTTCCCAGGAAATTAGGCTGCTTTTCTCCTAGCTGCAGTGGGGCAGAAAAATCACAGGCCATTAGGCACAGAAACACATGAGCACGGCTCTTATTATGCTACAGTGTACAGTTCCACATCAGAGAAATGCACTCTCATAATAATAAAACTAGATATATTGCATATAAAAGTGCAGGTGGAAGATTAAAAGCATAACATTCCCTGATCTAGAACCAGACACACAAAACAGGTACAGCAGCCTGGGGTTTTGAACAGGATATGCTGGTCTAAACACAAAGATAGTTAGATAGTTAGATAGTTAGATAGATAGATAGATAGATAGATAGATAGGCTTATACAATAATAGATAGATACAATATTATAATATTGTAGATAGACGACAGAAAAGGTCATTTAAATGCAATTTCTTTTATAAATATAAATCACACTTTGCACCTGTATCTTTAAAGTTAATCTCATTAATAAATATAGAAAGTTAGTAGAATATAACTGTATGAACAGGAACTCTAAAATTGACAGCACAAAGAGTGAAGACAAAGGTTTTTTCACTGAGGCAGTTGTGAACTAATTTACATATCATTTGAAGTCTGGAGCCATTTGCTGTGGAAGGTCGTTTCTAACACCAAACAATATAACAGTGACGAGCACATGTGAATTTTTATCTGCTTGGCCTTTCATACTACAATCCTCTAGCCAGACAAACACATGACTGGGTTTTGGTAGGTTGTTTGCTGTATAAATAAAAGGGAGTGCGCTGTCAGAGTGATGTCTAACTGAGTCATTCCCTAGGTCCACTCTCGTCCCATCATATCCCCATCATTAAGACTGGTTGCCTAGGCAGATAATAATGTGATGTGTGATCCTTATTTGAATTGCACTCATGAGCTAACAGTGACGCCAACAAAATTAGTTACACTGCATTAAAAAGACCATGGATACAATAGCATCAAAATGACATATAATTAATTAATCATAGAAACTATAGCTATTTATTATTAATAGGATCTACATTTAGAGCAGTGATGCATCAAGATAACCTAAAATTATTTAAAATAAGTTATATTAACCCTTATGTTGTGTTCTGGTTATTTTGACCTAGGATTGACTTTTTCCTGAAAATGCTATGTTAATGTTATTGCATTGGACTAAAACTTACTGACTTTGCTCAACAACTAAAAAAAACCAAAAGTGATAATTTTTGTACTTTTTTTTTTAGATTGATTTCCCACCTTGTTACACTTGCAGTGTTCCTGGTCAAAAATGACCGGCCTACAAATAATTGCTTATAAATTTCTTATGTTATATTGAATTCAACCAAATATTGAATTCAGTCTTTTTTTATCGACTTCATTTCTTTCAGTTAGCATGCAGGTTTTGTATTTATTTTTTGGAAACCATTTGAACTAATTGATTTCTTACAAGTTGACAAAAAGACTGAATCCAAGATTTGCTTATAATATAGCATAATTAGAATTTTTTAAAAGGCTGGTCATGTTTGACCAATTACACCAAATTAGATAAAGGATTTAAATTTTTTATTAAGGTCCTGTTACTGCAATCCTACATTTACATGAAAGTCATCATTGTCATCAAATATATATGCAGTTGTAATTAAATGTTAATATACTATATGCATATATAGATATAGCTTTAAATCTACTGATATCTACTGAATGACCATAACGATAGGCTATTCACGGGGAGCTCCTGTCTGCTTTGCAGCCAATCAAAAACGAGAGATTGTATTCCGCTACCAGTGATAACATTATTGCCACATTGGTTTGGTGTGTACTCTTTGAACATTGCTCACAAAACATTCAAGTAATGATGAGATGCACGTCTGTAGTGGATAAAAGGAAAACTCCCTTTGGAAGTGCTTCAAAACACATCAGCTTGGTGTTTTGTGTAGTCACATATGTCATTTCAAATACAATTTTCCCCTGCACAATAGCAGCGTTTCCGAGTTTGATCCTACAAAACAGTGATAAACAGATTAGCTAAGATTGTATCAAAGCTATGCTCCTCTGCCATGTCAGCTCACTACTTAGCCTTTATATTTATTCAGTCATTTGATCCACTGGGGGGCATAAATGTCGCTTTAACAGTCATGTTTGCGAAATATGAACATGGAAATGATATACGATACCTCCATGAATAGCCTGTCTTTTTTGTGGTACTAGGTAACGCGTGACGTCAAAGAGCCTTTATGACTGGCTCAACGTAATTGTATTAAATTCTACCCCTTCTTTGCTTGATGGTAAAATGAGCCAATTGGCTTGACGGACGTCAGGAGTAGGACCCGCCTCTCGCTCGAGCCTGACCAATCATTTCACGCGGATTCGACGTTCGTATTGTTGTGACCTTTGGAACCGCATCACCGCCCACCGCGTGCCCGTGGCGGAGGAAAACTATATATAGAGGCGGATGACAGCAGGAGGGGACGAAATTGTAAAACACCCAGATAGAGGGGGTGGAGAGGAGCTTATTGGGAAGGTGAAACAGCAAATACCTTACAGATAATTGGGAGCAAGATAAGAAGAAAAAAATTAATACATTTCAAGTCTGCCAACTGGAATACCTTTATGTTAACTTAATGTGAAGAAAGTATTTATAGCTGAACTTTTCTATTTGCACTAGTTAAGGCTATACTGCAACTACTGAACATCGTCATTTTGTAAACTCAAGTAAGTATTTCATTGCTATTTTTGTGATTTGTCCCTTTTTAAAGCATCTCTTTTTGTATTGATCATTGCAAACGGTTGTCTGTGATAGTTTGGTGAAACCTTAAGAGAATTTAAATGAAGCTTGCTGCGTCAGTCGTGGGCTGTAGATTTAAGGAGCTCGGAGGGATTGCCAACTGTGGCAAAACACCTTCTTACACCAGGAGCCATACAATAGAAATGCAAATGATCAAATAACATAGAATATGATATAGGCGCGATTTAATTTGTCAGCATGTCCAGTTCGAATAGCAAAGAATAGCCTACAGCATAAACTGCTCTCTTGTCTTCGATAAATACACCTCTAAATGATGCATTTCATAGCATACATGTATCTGTTTTTAAACTGTACATTATGTCCTCGCGATCGCTTTAGTCTACCCCGTGTACTGGGTGGGAGCGACGATAAGATCGCTTACGCCTTATACTCGCTTTAAATGTACAAGCGAAACACAGTTTGCCTTTATATTTGCTTGTATAACCAACGCGTGAAGTGAACCATTAATCCGTTTGGTTTAACAAGCAAGCGCATTTCTATTTCTATTCGCTTCATCGACGACCGTACGCTGATACGTGCGCGTGCTGACTGGTTTTCATATCTCTTCGTGAGTCGTGACACGTTTAGGTTTAATTATTAGTCTATAAGTCTCGCAGTCTTGTCTGATTTCCTCGGGACACCGTGTATTTGACAAGCATACATGAGCAGAGTTCGATTATGACGACAGCAGTAGATTGGCTACAGTTGTGCAGGTCTAGTTAAGTTATTACGTAACTCTATCAGCTCCGCGAGTCCCAGTGCATCCTTCCTATAATGGTAAACTGCGATTATAGGACTAGCTTAGCGCTAATATATCCTCAACAGACGGTGTTGTCTTGAATTTAACTTGAGTGGAAATTCAGCCAGTGCACTGAGGCTCAGGATTGTTTGTGAGCCTGTGTAAAATCTGCTCGTGAGCCGATGAATGCACAAGCTGTTTTATCAAAACATTCAAGCTATTTTAATGAACTGTCTATTAAGACAACTGACAGACGGTACCATGTTCCAGTTATTATTTCCAGCTGAGAATAATGAGCTGGAATTATTCACCCTATTTGTTTTTGCTTCTCTCTAGGAACCGGATCAGTCGTTTGTGGACTGAGACGTTCCCTCTGCAACCAGCACTTTGTTTTGAACCGTTTTCCCCCAAGTTTCTGTTTGTTTGCCTGGCTCCAGCCGAGCCTTTCCCTCTGGTGGCTTACAACACAATACGCGAATTCACAGCCAACGGTGATACTCCAAGGCAGCGCAGCAGCTATGCAGCTTGAAATCCAAGTAGCACTCAACTTCATAATTTCTTACTTGTACAATAAGCTGCCCAGGCGACGTGTCAACATTTTCGGCGAGGAATTGGAGCGACAGTTAAAACAGAAATACGAGGGACATTGGTACCCGGACAAGCCATACAAAGGGTCTGGATTCAGATGTATACATGTCGGCGAGAAAGTGGACCCAGTTGTAGAGCAAGCAGCCAAAGAAAGTGGGTTGGACATTGAGGATGTCCGCAACAACCTGCCTCAGGACCTCAGTGTCTGGATTGATCCTTTCGAGGTGTCTTATCAGATTGGGGAGAAGGGACCCGTTAAGGTGCTCTATGTGGACGACAGTAATGAGAATGGGCTGGAGTTGGACAAGGAGATCAAGAACAGCTTTAACCCAGAGGCGCAGGTCTTCATGCCCATTAGCGAACCCCTAGGCATGTCCCCCACCTCCAGTTCCCCGTCCCCACCGTTCGGCCAGTCTGCGGCAGTCAGCCCCACCTTCATGCGCCGTTCCACGCAACCTTTAACCTTTACCACTGCCAGCTTTGCCGCCACCAAATTTGGCTCCACGAAAATGAAAAGCAATGGGCGGAATGCCAACAAGGTGACCCGAAACTCCCCCACCAACCTGGGCCTGAATGTAAACAACCTCCTGAAGCAGAAAGCCATGTCCACATCCATGCATTCTCTCTACAGTGTCGGCTTGGGCGGTCAGCCGCAGAAGCCCTCTGCCCTGTCTCCCAACGCCAAGGAGTTTGTGTTTCCCAATCTCCAGGGGCAGGGCAGCCCAAGTGCAATGTTCCCCGGGGAAACGTCTCTCAATCTTAGCCCTCTCCCATACAATAATGCCTTTGACGTGTTTGCAGCCTATGGGGGCCTTAATGAGAAGTCCCTCATGGACAGTCTGAATTTAAGCTTGAGCAACATGCAGTATTCTAACCAGCAATTCCAGCCAGTCATGGCCAACTAGAAAGCGAGAATACTACTAACGACCAGAGATATGTGATGAGTTCACGTTTAGAAAATCCCCCAAAAAAGGAAAAAAAGAAAATCGCAAAGCAACACTTCAACTGTAAAGTCCCGGTGAATAAGTCAAATGATGAGCCCGAGGGTGAACTATGTTATACTATACCCCTTGAGTATTTTTGTCATTCTTTTTACAATTAAGCTTGTTGTACAATCAAGCTTAGTTATCTAAACTCATATTGTTTGTGTTTTAAGTTGTTTTCTTTTGCCAACCAAGCACAAAATTATTTTTACTGACTGTTTTAAGATATCTTTATGAAGAAGAAAACTACAAATCAAGGCCTCTAATAGTATTCAAGGTATAGCTACACAGCCAATTTTCCGAGGATTGGCCTGAATGCTGAATGAGGGATTTCTTGGTCTTTTTTCTAACTGTATAATTAATTTAGTAGAAAGTTTGTAAAATATCAGAGTATATATTGTTTCTACGACATATTGCATTTATATCTTTTTACTACTCCAGTGATCTGTGATGGCTGCAGCAGCTTTTGTTATATTTTTTTTAATTGAAATTGTAAAATGAAATCCATCTTTAAAAACATCAACTATTCTAAAGATTGTGTACAGAATATTCCATTGTGTTGGGATTTTAAAAAATATTAGCTTTTTTTGGGGGGGGGGGATAAGAGTTGTATTTTCTGTTAAGAGTTCAAAGATTTTTGCTATACTATGGACAAAATGTAATCGTATATTAATTTTGTACCAACATTGTGCAATACTTGACAAAAACAAATAGTATAACAAAGTATTTGGAGTCAGTGTCTTACGTGTAAAGAGGGACTGATAGTTTATTAAGTTTGTATTAAAATGCTTGAAATTATACTCTTGGTCTTAAGCTTTTTATTCAAATCTTAATTTTCTATATTTACTCTTTCACTGCTCTCATTACAAACTGAATATTACTCGTACATACTACTAGATTGCTGCTTTACTGTTCTTGTTTTCAGTTTGCTTAAGAAAATGTTTTCCCCTCGTCTTCTCCAGATGCAGGAGTACATTTCCATAAATGGGTTTCCATAATGTAAGTAGACATGACTCATAGTGTAACAGTCAGGTCAGCATTTATTCTTATCGTGAATTTTAAGTTACACTCCTCGTTTGCATTTATCCATTTGCCAGATGCTTTTATCCAAAGCAAATAAGGTGCATTTTATCAGTATATGTATTCCCTGAGAACTGAACTGTGACCTTGTTGTTGCTAGCGCCATGCCCTTTCAGGAGAATAGAGGAGCTTCGTTTAATGGAATTATTAGAGGTTTGTATTTAAACAAGCTTTTCTGTTTTCTAGCAGTCAATTCTAGGTTGTGTTTTATACTAGTTGTCTCCTAAACCACAAACATTGACTAAACCTTCATAAAGAGAAAAGACTAACCAGGTTTGTTATGCAAAAACAAGTTTATGTTTTGTATCTTTTGAAGATGAACATGTGGATCTGTTATGGATTCTCCCATGATGCTATAGCAGAACTATGTGAAGGCTGAAATATGTTTTGCAGTGTCGTTGTTGCTGTGCCTCCCGTGTTTTTCACAGCCATGTAAACAGGTGCTGCTGGATTCAAAATGAACGGCTGTTCGATTAATGTCAGCTAGTTGCTCTAAGCATTTAGCAGCTCTTCTGATTCCAGTAAGCAACATAGATCTATATTTAGAGCATTTTGAAAGCATAAGGAACTGTCTGTATGGTATTTTGATGTCATACAGCGATCGGTCTGCACACGCAAACAAAGCCAAAACCTAGATATTTTAGGCAATATAGAAATCCTGGCCAGGACGCGTCCTGGGAAAATGGCACGTATGGTCACCCTAACCTTTAGCATCCATGGAACCTTTCAATTCCACAAAAGGTTCTTTGTAATGGGGAAAGGTCCTTAAGATTATTAAAGGAATAGTTTAACCAAAAATAAAAGTTTGCTGAATATTTCCTCACCCTCAGGCCATCCAGGATATAGTTGAGTTTGTTTCTTCATCAGAACAGATTTGGATAAATTCATCATTTGCTCATCAATGGATCCTCTGCACAGAATGGGTGCCGTCAGAATGAGATTCCAAACAGCTGATAAAAATATCACAGTAATCCACACGACTCCAGTCCATTAATGTTTTATGAAGCTAAAATCTGTGTTTTTCTAAGAAACAAATCCATTAAACTTCAAATGAGCTTTCCATCCATAATATTGAATCAGGAGGGAAATAGGTCAAGCAGTGTTTGCAAGCAAAACAGTTCTAAACAAATATGCTGATGGACTTTGATGTGAGAGGACAACAAGGTGTTGACATTTTCACTAGAGAAAACATTATTATGGATTATGGACAGGTATTTTAGCCAGAAGTGATGTGTAAAGTTAAACACCTTGATGAATTTGTTTCTCAAAAACACACAGATTTTCCCTTTACAAGGCATTGACTGATGGACTGGAGTCGAGTGGATTATTGTGATGTTTTTATCAGCTGTTTGGACTCTCATTCTGACGGCACCCATTCACTGCGGAGCATCCATTGGTTGAGCAAGTGATGTCATGCTAAATTTCTCCAAATCTGTTCCCATGAAGAAACAAACTCATCTACATTTTAGATAGCCTGACGGTAAGTAAATTTTCAACAGTTTTTAATTTTTGTGTGATCTATTCTTTTAAAAGTTCTTCAAACTAAGTTAAGAACTGAAAGATTCTTTTGAGAACCCCAAAATGGATCTTCTGTTGCATACCTGCAAAACCCCCCTTTATTTTTAAGAGCGTATGATGCATAACAAATTCTTCCTCCAAATATGGTTTAAGTAATTAGATTACAAAACATTTAGACCTCATTTGCAAATCTTGCTATCATCTGTCAAAGCAAACACCTTCTACCAGAACATCAACCCCTTCCGATAGCCTCAAAATGCAGAATAAAGAAGGCTGCTTGCCAGGCTTATTTGTCTAACGCGAGGTCAGGAATATAAAACCCTCAGAGGGCGTCTTCATGTGCCTCTGTGGTTGCAAAGTTGTGTGTAGGTGTTAAGCTTGGCAGCTCCCTTTCAGTGCAGCTCTGAACTTTGCCAAATCAGTGAGTCAGAGAGATGAGATGCACCACATTGAGACAGGTGCAGGCTTCAGGGTGGCAGCAGAAGATACGGTTACACTTGCTGTTTATCACTGAACGCTAGGGGAAGAGGATAACGACATATTGGGAATACCTCAGCCTCTGTCCTTGGAGGAGGCGGAGGGCTGACAGGTTGGGGGTGATGAAGTCACTGAAGGGAAACACATAGATATTTATAAATATGGAAAGTTTAAAACAAAAGTTTAAGAGGAACATTTATAAACATATTTTGAATATACTTTGAAAAATCTTTCTTTTCTTTTTTTTTGGCTTAAGGCTGCAATTATTTAATTTAATTATAAAATATTAAAATATAATTGAATATTATTACCGTTGAAAATAAATTGTTTCTATTTGAATACATTTTAAAATGGAATTTATTCCAGTGATGCAAAGCTAAATTTGCAGCATCATTACTCCAGTCTTCAGTGTCACATGATCCTTCAGAAATCATTCTAATATGCTGATTTGCTGCTCATGAAACATTTATTATTATCATCATCAATGTTGACAGTTGTGCTGCTTAATATTTTTGTGAAAACTACGATACTTTGTTTCAGAATTCTTTGATGAAAGAACAGCATTTATTTGAGAAATCTTATAAATGTCTTTAGTCACTTTTTATCAATTTAATGAGTCCTTGCTGAATAGAAGTTTTAAATTTATTAAATTAAAAAAACAGTTTTAACAGGTAATGTATATATTACAGTACATACTTAAATTATGAATAATACTATTCTATTTATTATTTAAACTGATGATATGTGCCATTGTCTTGCATAGAGTAAAAGCATAAGTTTGTTCCACATATTCTTTTTCTGGTTGAGAATCGCACACTTAGGCGGGAGGAAACTGTGAGACCAACATGTAAAGCGATCAACCACACTTTGTTTTGTTTTACATGTCATAACTATTTCTATAACAATTTGAATCTAAATCCATTTTTAGATTTTCAGGGTCATTGAATGACACTTGGGAATCACTCTCAAGCCCTGAATTTCCCATTTTGTGACAACAGAAATGATCCATGCATCATAAACACAGAGCCTGATGTGTGATGTTAGTGAACGGATCCTTCCATAAGCTTTCTCCTTTAATAATTTACTTTGAAATACCTTTATTGAATCAAACTGGCCTAGTTTAAACAACTCTGTACGTTTCGGTAATTCAGAGGCTTCGGTATTCCTTCCTTTTTGTGACAGGCTGGTGTTGTGTGAAGACTTCCACTTATGTGGTGCAGATGGAAGACATTCCCAGTGCCACAGGAATGAATCTCAGCACTGCTGCAACTAGCTTATTTTTATTTCAAAAACACAGCTATAATCATTACTAAACCTTATTGTTTCAAAATGATGTATTTGGAAAGATTTACATATCTATTCTGCAACACGTTCATAGTAGATATTTCAGAGGTATAGCTGTACCACTACTTTCGTCAGCTAATGTTGAATTTATGTTGACATAAATAAAAAATACAAGGACATTTAAAGAGGACCGACATATAGAATTATGAGTAAGTCTCAAAGATCAACCAGCCGTGGTTGTTTGGATGTAACATCACACACTGAATGGTTAAAAATTGCTTAAAGATCCACTTTAGTGGGCGTCATGCATCAAAGGATTAATATTATATGAGTCAATATATAATTATAATATTCTATGTTGATCTACAAAACAAAACATATTTTATTCATGCACAACTGACAAGTGATCTTGATAAATTTGTTTTTGACTGCTAAATTTACAGCAGCATGTCAAGTGTAAAGTTCATCTGTTAACCCATATGACTTCAACTCATGACATTTTCTACCAGCTTAAACATTAAACTAGCAGATAAAGCTATACAAGAACTATATAATCAAAAGTCATATATAGAATTAATTATTGTTTGTTTCATTTAATCTTTAACTAGGTCTTGAATTGCATGGATATTTGCAGTGACTCTGTCATTTTGGTAATGTGTAACCTGTTTGTAAAAGCATTGTTTTACAGTTTATGAGATGATATGTTAAGCAAATGGTAAATGCCATAATACTTGTAATATTTTATTTAGCTGTGCCGTTGGTAGCCCATGGCCATGCTGGAGCTCGCTGAATGAATGTAGGAGGTTCTGCTTGGCTTGTCGTGGGAGGTGTTGCATAACTGCATGGATACTGCTGTCTTCAACAACACGTTAGTGGGGAAAGGACGACACGCTTCCCACATACCATAACAGGTTCCCCTGAACTCACTGTGTGCTTGTAGTTCTTCAGAATATCTGTTTTTGCAATTATGTCAATTCCCTTATGTGTCCATGGAGTTGAGCTGTTAAAACAGACTTTGCTTTCTGTTGTTTTTCTCTGCTCAAGCACTCAGTATGACGATGAATACAAGAACACCGTTTCATGAGAGGGCATGAATACAAACAGAAAGTCTGAGTTTGTCTTTCAAAGAAACTCAGAGCCTTGAAGAATCAGAAGTGGGTGGATGAGATGACCTGTGCTCAGCTGCAATCTGCCGCTCCAAGAGCTTCATCTCTTCATGGTTTGAGCTGATCCAGTGGCAGTTATGCATCATTATTTAGGCTCATCTGAGGTTATTATTATGGGTCTAATTATGGGGCTAAGTTGATATTGAGTGAGTCATTGTTAACACTTGTGCTTATTTGGTCATATTATTGGGCTGATCTAGAATCAGATCACTATTGCGGCTGATCTGGGCTGATACTGGGTCAGGTATAATTAACATTTGGGCTTATTTGGTTATTTTTGGCTTGTTTTGGGGCTGATCTGAGAGCAGTTATGGGTCATTATTGGGGCAAACTATGGTTAGTCTAGGGTTAGTTATGCATCATTATTTAGGCCAGGGGTGTCAAACTGAATTCCTGGAGGGCCGGAGCCCTGCAGAGTTTAGATTAAACTCTAATTAAACAAACCTGATCCAACTAATCAAGTCCTTCAGGCTTATTTGAAAACTAAATGATATGTGTGTTGGAGCAGGGTTAGAACTTAACTCTGCAGGGCTCCGGCCCTCCAGGAATTCAGTTTGACACCCCTGATTTAGGCTGATCTGAGCTCATTATTTTGGTTCGTGGTTGAGGTTCTAGTGATATTGGATCAGTTGTAATCAACGTTTGGGCTCATTTGGACACTTTTAGCTTATTTTTTTAGGCTGATCTGGAATCAGTTATATTTCATTATTACTGATGATCTAGGGTTAGTTTGCACAGCAATTAGAGCTGATCTGAAGTCATTATTATGGGTTTTGGTCTAGGCTGATACTGGATTGGTTAAAATAAACGTTTGGGCTTATTTGGTCACTTTTGGCTTATTTTTTTGGGCTGATCTAGGATCAGTTATGGGTCATCATTAGGGCTGATCTTGGGTTAGATATGCTTAAAAATTAGGGTTGATCTGAAGTCATTATTATGGGTCGTGGTCTAGGCTGATACTCGCTCAGTTATAATCAACGGTTTGTCTGATTTGGTCACTTTTGGCTTATATTTTAAGCTGATCTAAGATCTGTTTTGGGTAATTTTTGAGGTCGATCAAGGGCCAGTTATACATCATGTTTTCAGCTTGATCTGAAGTCATTATTATAATGGTTAAAATCAACATATGGGCTTATCTGAGGCAACTTATGGGTCAATATCCAGGCTGATCTGGGGTCAGTTGTAGTCTTTATTTCACCTGATTTGGAATTAGTTCATGGTTTAGGCTGAAATGGTGCCAGTTAATTATGATGGTTCTGGGTTGACTGCTCATGGACCTCACATTCTAATAGTGATGTAAGTATCTTTTATATACATTTAAAAAAATGTAAATTAATTACAAAATAAAAAAAAAATTATAACAGTTCTGTTTTGTGCCACCAATGAAGCAGAAATTTGCAAGCTAACAAGAATGAACTTTCTTGCTTTGTTCTTTAAGGGAAACATTGTTTTCACAAATGACTTGAAAAAGTAAAAGGTATTGTAGTCAGCTCACTAGAGTTTGTTTTCCTCTCTCAAATTCTGCTAATGATGACCTGGTGAGAAAAAGAGTGCAAGAGAGTGAGAAGAGAGAGAGAGGTTGGGTCACTTTGCCTAATTACTGTGTGTGACAGAATGTGTATGACAGGATGTGTAAGTGTCAATGTACGTTCTGTATTTCTATGTGTGTCAGTGTGTGGCAAGATAGTCGTGAAAACTGTGCATGTTTGTGTAGATGAAAATGCCTATGAATGAAACTGCTTATGCATGCAACTTGCATATGTTTAAGTATAAGTGTGAGATACATGTGGTCTGTATTCAAACGCACATATAAATGTTTGACTGCATTTAACTATGCCTAACTTTGTAATGGTTTGTGAGGTTTTGTTGCCGATACAGTTAGCCTGTCTGGTTGGAGGCATTTTTTATTAGGCAATTTTTATTAGTAGCTGGTGTTATTTACAGGCTGTGGTCCACAGCTTCTGACGATGTCAGCACTCAGGACTGCCAGTTTTAGCAGGGGAGGGTGTAAACACAGGCTGGTCTCAGTGAGATAAACAGAGGAACGGCCAAACCACAACACTGAACCTACATTCACAACTACAGCACTCTGTAGGCCTCCAGGTAGCTGCTGTAGGTTTAATTATGCAGGCTGGTAGAACCTGTTCACTGCACAGGTGGGAGAAACGTTATTTTGAGCCATTAGGTTATGCAATGTAAAATTCGAGAATAATTAGTGAGAAAAGCTCTGGCTCATGCTGAAGCAGGGGTGTGTAGGCCAAAGATAAGAATAAACCAAGATAAAACTATTTTTCCAAGAAGCATTCTTTTACTGTAAAAAACTATGCTCCAAAAATGGCTAAAACCACATTATGATGATAGATGGGTGTTTTTGTGATTTCTAGCAGGTCCTAAGCTGTCATTTAAAGCCCTTAGTTGGTCCAAGCTGGTCCAAAAGCTGATGATTGATGGTCTGGACTACTGGTTGGTGGACCTTGGTGGACTGGTTGGTGGTTTTGACCTGTTAGACCATCTTGGTGAAGCTGGATCAAGTTGGTAGACCCCAACTTAGACCAGTAACAAACCACCAAGAGAAAAATTGTTTTGTTCAGAAGTTGCTCTTCCATAGCTCCTGAGTAATCAATTTCAAGTATCTTAGTATCATCAATGGAAATACCTATCTGAATTTGTATATCTAAATGAATTTGTCTAGCATAGATCAGATCATTTGATATTAAAATAATTTAATGGTTAATATTTGTGTTCATATTAAAATTTATACAACAGTTCTTTCTGGTCCTGGAATCTGATTGGCTGAGAGCCTTTTCCAGGAGTTCGATATTCTAGTGATAACAGAACTCCAACCGTTTCACCGCTTCTATCACTCCGCTTGCAATATTTCTCACAACGAGTGTCACGGCAGATGCCCAGATCCACTATCATTGTATAAATAAGAGTTTTTGTGTCACAGAATGTGTTTTTTTTAGGCAACAATGTAGTTGTTTAGACTTCAAATATACTGTTTGTTAATAAACAGAATATCTATTTGAAAATTTGCTTTGACATTTTTGGAGAAGTGAGCTCCAGGGCATCAGTGGCCATTCAGTGCTCATGAACCCGCCAAAAGCAGCCTCACTTCAGCCAGATCTTCTGGAATTT
The DNA here is from genome assembly GCF_001515645.1 of Sinocyclocheilus grahami. Classification (NCBI taxonomy): domain Eukaryota; kingdom Metazoa; phylum Chordata; class Actinopteri; order Cypriniformes; family Cyprinidae; genus Sinocyclocheilus; species Sinocyclocheilus grahami. The sequence goes on from NW_015505184.1 coordinate 309,378, forward strand.
GCTGCTGGCTCTGATGTTTCTATAGTGGTTAAACATGAGATATAATTCATTTTGGGTCAATCTAACTGGCAGTCTTTGGTTTCATTAATCTATTATTTATTTCAGAGCAAATAGTATTGGTTGAGAGCAAAATCACATCACGTTATATTTTATGTAACTTTAATGCTGTATATCAGAGCGCTGCCTTTGTACTTTTGACTGAATTGCCTAGCAACTTTTATGATGGCCGTTGTTGTTTATTAAATATTATTATTCAATAAATAATATTTTATATAAATAATAGACACAGACACAGTGACAGTTTTTATGAGTGAGTCCACAGTAAAGACCTTTATATTGAAAGAGACTGAAACAGGGTTGTAAACAAGGAAGTTATTTTAAATATCTAAAACAGCTTTTAAGATGCAGTTAACAAATGCACTGATCAGCGTTGTCATCGGAAATCACCCTTAGCAGATGAAAGGATAGTACAACAAAGAAATCGCTTTCCTCAGCGGACATTCAAACTACTGTTTTATTGTGAATATGAGATTGAGCTGAAGAATGAATGTTGTATCAGATACAGGTAATCACACTCGCTCAGTCCATCTCTCTCTCATAATACTCTACAAAATACAGTGAGCTTTTAATACAGTTATACAATAAACTTTTAATGAAGCAACTCAACATTCCTTTGTTACTAGTTCTAAAGTGACGTTTTCAAATTAGTAACGGAGGCTTCAGCTCAGCTGTTAAACTGGCACCCTTAGCAGATGAAAGGATAGTACAACAAAGAAATCGCTTTCCTCAGCGGACATTCAAACTACTGTTTTATTGTGAATATGAGATTGAGCTGAAGAATGAATGTTGTATCAGATACAGGTAATCACACTCGCTCAGTCCATCTCTCTCTCATAATACTCTACAAAATACAGTGAGCTTTTAATACAGTTATACAATAAACTTTTAATGAAGCAACTCAACATTCCTTTGTTACTAGTTCTAAAGTGACGTTTTCGAATTAGTAACGGAGTTCTTGAGCTCAGCTGTTAAACTGGCAAACTTGAATCCGTGGCAGAAGGAAGTAGTTCCGCACAAAAGAGGGTTTTTAAAGACACTCCATTGTTGTTTATGTATTTATACACTCGTGCCGTCAAGCTGATGTATAAACGCAATATCACAATCGTAGCCGTGCAATATGTCTGTATATCGGCACGCTGTGATTACCTATGGTGCTCTGCCGTATCACAACCGTGTTGATATACAGTCATACCGCACTGCTACTCATGTGATATTGCTCATGTATAACTTTTTAATTTGTGTTTAATTTTATAAATAGCATCCCTTTTATAATTATCTGGGGTGTATTTTATTAATTTATATTTCTTATATAAAGTGCCCTTAGAACCTACTTTTAAAAGGGGCAAAAAGTAAATAATAATAATAATTGTATTATTATTATTATTATTAATAATATTGATGTGTCTCTTTTAGTTTTTCAGACTACAAATATTTATTTATTTGAATCAGAAACACAGACACATTATTATTATTATTATTGATATGTCTCTTCTAATGTTTCAGACTACAACATTTATTAATTAATATTAACATAATAATAACAATAACAGTAATAATGATTAGATTGGTATGGGGTAACATCTCCCTTTGCTTGTCTTCTTGTATAGGACAAAGATAGAGATTTAAATTTTTCTCCTTTCTTATGGGCAGCTCATACTCCAAACATAATTCATTCAGAAAGCAAAGGTTCAGGGATTGTTCAAACAGTAATTCACATGTTCATGTGATTCATGAGTTTGCATGATTTATATGAGTCATGTGGAAAACAACGGAGGGAAAAGAGGGAGTCACATCTCTGTTGATGTGATTGTCTGGAATATATGAACAAACTCCTCTTGAATATGTGTTGGGAACTCCATTTTGGAAGGGTACAGTTGATTCATTGCTGGTACTCAATACTCTACCATTGAGTGCTATTTTGCCCAGAGCCACAAACGACCCTTCTCTTAATAAGGTCAGATATAACTTCCATTGTCCACGTCCAACTCAGGCCTTGACCCAACTAGACAGCCCATTCCCTAAGATAGAAACACACAAATCATACCTCTGTCAGCCGTCAAATACAGCCTCTGAGTATAAATAGCTATGGATTGGACTCTCATCTCTTATCTCTGCTATAGCCAAAGACACGTCAGTGAACCGCAAATCACAGCCGTGTCCTTCTACAAACCCTGCTCTCCCGGCCGTATGTGTGTGTGTGTGTGTGTGTGTGTGTGTGTATGTGTCTGTGAGTGTGTGCACAGCCTCATATATTCTCACAGTCTATTCCTGTGTTGGACATTTGGCTTTATTCAGTGGCTTTGAGAGATTTGAAGGGAAGTTCATCAGTATTTGTCTGAAGCAATGCATGCAAGTTTTAGAGAATAGCTGCTGTTGAGATAAAACTAGAAGCTGTTGTGATGGAACAGTTAAATCAATCAATATTATTGTTGCTTTGGGATGGTTACCATCTGTTACATAAAAGGATGAATTGAACAGAATGATCAGGAATGGAGTTCCCACTGCTCGAAAATAAAAGAATGTCAGTTTGTTTTTCAATCCATTCCCTTTTTTTAGAATCCACCGTTTTTTTGTAGATTCCAGCACATTCCGGGAATCAAAAGAAAAAATACATTACATTAAAGGAATAGTTCAGTCAAAAATGAAAAATCATTTGTTCAAAAAAATAAAAGTGACAAGAAAGCACCAAAGGAATAGTCCACAACTTGTGAACTATGTTCAAAGTTTTCTCAACTTCTGTTATAGCTTTGTATGAGGTACAGACTGAATTTAAGTTTATATTCAGTGAAAATCTTGCTCTCAGTGTCCACATCTGCATCTATTCAATTACGGGACCTACAGATATAACATGTCAGGTCGATCTTATTATAATTCTGGTCAAATTTCATATTCATAAATTCAAATTACTTGTGAAAAACCTAACTTTATGTTATTATTGAGTGAAGCAAAAAAAATAAAAAAATAAAAATTATATATATATATATATATAATATTTGTGAGCTTTATAAAATATTTTAGTATTTTTATAGTTTTTATTAGTATTTTTAGTTTTATATTTATATATTTATAAATATATATATATATATATATATATATGTATATATATATATATATATATATATATATAGTCTCTGTGTGT
>NW_015505184.1:314130-315284 GCF_001515645.1 Sinocyclocheilus grahami
AACACCTCTAGTTGAGAGAGAGCTCACACCCTGAGCGCGCGGCACACCCTCTGCGTGAGATGAGCCAGGGTGATGGCCTCCACTATCCAGTGGGCCATCCTCTGCTTTGAGTCGGCATTCCCTTTCTGCCGGCCTCCGTGACAGACAAAGAGCTGGTCTGAGGTCCTGAAGCTTTGCGTCCGGTCTACGTAGCACCTTAAGGCTCGGACGGGACAGAGCAAAACTAGGGCTGGGTCTACCTCCTCCGAGGGCAGCGCTTGGAGGTTCACCACCTGATCCCTGAAGGGAGTAGCGGGAACCTTGGGCACGTAGCCGGGCCGGGGCCTCAGGGTTACCTGGGAATCAGCCAGCCCGAACTCTAGGCACGAATCGTTGACCGAAATGCGTGCAGGTCCCCTACCCTCTTGATGGAGGCCAATGCAAGCAGGAGCAATGTCTTCATTGAAAGGAACTTCAGCTCAACCGCCTGTAAAAAGGCTCAAATGGGCCCTGCTGTAGTGCCGTGAGCACCAGAGTCAGGTCCCACCAGGGAATAGAGGGGGGCAGTGAAGGATTTAACCTTTAACCTTAAGGAACCTGACGACCAGGTCATGCTTCCCCAACGACCTCCTTCTACGGGGTCGTGGTTAGCAGCGATTGCAGCGACATAAACTTTAAGGGTGGAGGGAGACAGCCTTCGCTCCAACCCTTGGTGCAAAAAGGACAGCACAACTCCGATCGGGCATCTCCGGGGGTCTTCTCGGCGAGAAGAACACCACTCAACGAACAGGTTCCACTTCAAAGCGTAGGCGTGTCTCGTAGACGGTGCTCTCGCTGAAGTGATGGTGTCAACCTCCCCTTGGGGTAGGCCACCTAGAACCTCCACATCCCATCCAGGGACCAGACATGAAGTGTCCAGAAGTCTTGACGCGGGTGCCAAAGGGTGCCCCGTCTCTGAGTCAGCTGATCCTTCCTCAGGAGGAATCGGCCAAGGAGGGACTGTCGCGAGGAGCATTAGTTCTGGGAACCAGCTCCGGGATGGCCAATAGGGTGCCACCAGCAGGACCTGCTCCTCGTCCTCCCTGACTTTGCACAGGAACTGTGCCAGAAGGCTCACTGGGGGAAATGCATACTTGCGAAGGCCCCGCGGCCAGCTGAGTGCCAGAGCGTCCGTG
>NW_015505184.1:315719-315990 GCF_001515645.1 Sinocyclocheilus grahami
CCGTAGCTGCCATATGCCCCAGGAGCCTCTGAAACTGTTTCAGTGGGACCGCCATCCTGCTCCATACCGGGAAAAGAGATCCTCTGCATCGAGGGAGTTTGCTCTTTTCCCAGTTGACCCGAAGGCCCAACAGGCTGAGGTGTGAGAGCACCAAATCCCTGTGTTCGCACAACTGATCCTGAGACTGCTTCGTCGAGGTAGTTGAGAATGCGAATGCTCTGTTCTCTCAAGGGAACAAGGGGTACCTCCGCAACTTACGTGAAGACACGGG
>NW_015505184.1:316000-316796 GCF_001515645.1 Sinocyclocheilus grahami
GTCCAAACCCCTGACACTGCAAGCCCGTTGTACGTGGCCCCCCAGCCGGTGGTTGAGGCATCCGTGCAAACCACAGAATGCCTGGAGACCTCCTGCCCGGAGGAATGCAAGGTCTGGCCACGAGGTGAATGTTTGGCAGCAGGCCGGTGTAACTTGGACCCGGAAGGTGCCGCGTTGCCACGCCCACCTCGGGACTCGGCCATGGAGCCAGTGCTGCAGTGGTCTCATATGGAGCAGCCCCAGCGGCGTGACTGCCGCCGTAGCTGCCATATGCCCCAGGAGCCTCTGAAACTGTTTCAGTGGAACCGTCATCCTGCTTTTACCGAGTCCCCTCCATACGTACTATGAGGGGAGCAAGGTGTACCTCCGCAACTTACGTGAAGGCATGGGGCAACAGGGACAGCCCGGAGGGCGGGACCTCGTACTGATATGCTCGTCCTTCGGACGCGAACCACAGCAATGTTCTGTGGTGCGGAAGGGTCGACACATGAAGTACGCGTCCTTCAGGTCGACCACTGCAAACCAATCTCGGGGACGGATACACCCGAAGATGTGTTCCTGTGTTCAACATCTTGAACGGTAACCGGTGAGAAGACACGCAGGTCCAAGATTGGTCGTAACCCACTGCCTTTCTTGGGTACAATGAAGTAGGAGCTGTAAAACCCCGTCTTCATATCGGCTGGAGGGACCGGCTCTATCGCATCCTTCGCCAGTAGGACTGCGATCTCCGCCCGCAAGACAGGACCATCGGCCGCCTTCACTGTTGTGAAGCGGATGCCACTGAACTTGGGGGGGG
>NW_015505184.1:317132-317368 GCF_001515645.1 Sinocyclocheilus grahami
AGCCATCAAGGCGGGCGGGGTAGCTCAAGCCAGGCTCCCAGACACCGCGCTAGTGGCATCAACGGAACTAGAGGCGTACCCGCAGTGGGGCAGCGCGGAAAAACGACAGCGTGTTCCAGTTCCTGCCAATATCCAGCAACTTTGCACAGCCATTGAAGAGGAGTGGACCAACATTCCACAGGCCACAATCAACAACCTGATCAACTCTATGCGAAGGAGATGTGTTGCACTGCGTG
>NW_015505184.1:318162-336956 GCF_001515645.1 Sinocyclocheilus grahami
GGCAACAGCTTCTAATGTATTAGAGAAGATACTGCCCATGCTGCTAGTCATTTCGTCTAGTTCATGTGTACTTATGGGTACACAGAGCAGTTGAGATAAATCAGGCAGGTTATTCGTGAATCTGTCTTTGGTGGCTGGAACAATAGTAATATATATATTTATATTTATATTTATATTTATATTTATATTTATATTTATATTTATATTTATATTTATATATCTTCAGTTTATATATCTTCATTTTGAGTTTATGTTTTAGTAATTTTGTTGTGCTTTTGTCATTTTTATTTTTTAAACTTTTAGTTTTAGTCATTTTAGTACTGAAGTTATTTCAGTTATTTGCCAAGGCAACAATTATATGAAATATTTTTTTTTGTCTTATATTTGGGTCAAAGACGAAAAAGGGTTTAACCATAAAAACAAGTGTAATACTGCTTTAAATTGTTGTTGTTTTCCCCCCCAAAAATTAAACAATTTTCTGTTTAATTTAATTGCAATTTTGTTTTTGTTTTTTTGAGGAAAAAATAAATATCATACATTTTTCCCTGATTTACAGAAGAGACCCACTAAAATTTCATTCAGTGTAACAATCTTTTCATGCATATTTACAACAAAAAAAAGCAATTTATGACATATTAAAAGACTAATTTCTTTCACCCCAAATACTAATTCGTTTACATTTTTAAAATTTGCCACTATCCTAGGTTTTGCCCATTTGTCAGTAAGAATTTTTTACTCATTTAAAACAATCAAATTTAATATGCTCCCTTATTCTTTTATATATTTTAATGTGTACACGTCAGAATAAGCATGTTGTTTGAATTTTTACATAACATATTTATACATAACATAATTTCTACATATTGTGTTACACTGAATGACAGTGTAACATTATTTCAACCAAATTTTGACATTTTATTCTCCAAAAACTTATTTGAAACCTTAAAAGTAGATACTTTACTTACATTTAATGTGCTTTCTATGGACATAAAATCACTTTTGTAAATGTCTTTTGATGCGGACATCTTAATGTCTTTGACCCATTTATATTTATTTTATTTTGGCTTTATTTCAATTACTGAAAATATTTTTTAATAATTTTAGTTTTATTTAACAATAATTACTCTTTCAATGCTATTGTATGACTTGAAATGTACCACATGAGTCATGCATACTACTTACTGTATATGGGGTCCTTTATTATTATTATTATTATTATTATTATTATTCTCATTGTGGTGTTTCATAGACCCAAACCTTATTCATTTTTATTGTATGAAATAGTTTATTTCCTTTAGGATTTTTCATTTAGTTTTACACAGAAGAAAGATCAGGTTTGAAAAGACATGAGAGAGTAAATAATGAATTTCCCTTTGAATATCTTCCTTCCATCTACATTATCTTATCAGCCAATCTGAAAATTATTTTGAGCAGAACAGTTTTTTTTATTTAACCCTTGTTTTTTTTAGTTTAAAGGAAAAAAAGAAAGCAGTCCTGCCAGTGATGATAGATGAACTCCCAGCATTGTGTCCTTGAGTAACCTTAACCTCAGGCTGCTGTAATTAGTGCACATCAGGTCCCTTTGGATTAACACCTCCGCTAAATGACAATGCTTAATGCATGTGTTCATTGGGCACCAAAAACAGTTTGGGAACATTAGAGCTGTGAGGACATTTTAGCATTAGCCATACAGAGTAGGTCATTGGCGATGTCATAGGTCAGCACAGGTTGCATGTTTTAGTCAAAGACAACATGTCAACCATGGAAGCAGCATCAGTTCAGTCATTCCTTCAGGCTTCTATTATTGGTCTTCGTTCAGATCTCCTCATATTACTGCTAGTTTGCTAAAGCATAAATAGACACCCTCAAATGTAGCTCCCCGTCACCGCATGTGTTTGTTGCGTAGTTGAAAGTAGCTATGCAGGCATTTGTTTCCTTTCTCTCCTCTCCCTCACACACAACAGATAAGGACTTTAGTATAATGTGATGGTGCCCTTGCTGATACAGGCCTCCCTTTATTTTGTGTGTAATCTGAGCTTTCAGTGCCAGGACTGAGTCTCTCTCCCCCTGAATGGAGCGCTGTGGGCCAGGCCGCTGTTTCCTGTGCTTTCACTCTGCTTAGCTCGGCACTACGATTATAGTAAAGCCAGGGGTGGGACGAATACATTTGTGCTGAGGAGACAGGCTCTCTCTCTTTCACACACACACACACACACAGACACACAGAGAGAGAGAGAGAGAGTCACGGTGAAGGTGAATGATGGCAGCAAACTCACAAACACAGTTTGAGAAGTCTCAAGGGCTTTGGATGCCGTGTGATGTTTAGCATGCTGTAATAGCGTCAGTGCACTTTCTCGGTTCTCTTGTACTCAACTGAATTGGTCCTGAGGCAAAAATGTACACAATCTAAACTGCATCCCAATTCACAGTGTCCTTGCTCAGTGCTCCCTACACACTGAGCAGGGATTTTCTACAGAACAACACACAATGTTATATTATACTGTTTGTATGTATCAGGGTTGTTGTACTGTACACTCTTAAAAATAAAGGTGCTTCAAAAGGTTCTTCAAGCGATGCCATACAAGAACCATTTTTGGTTTCACAAAGAACCATTCAGTCAAAGGTTCTTTAAAGAACCACCTCTTTCTTACCTTTTTATAATCTGAAGAACCTTCTTTCGCCCCAAAGAACCTTTTGTGAAACAGAAAGGTTTTTCAGATGTTAAAGGTTCTTTATGGAACCATTTAGACAAAAAGGTTCTTCTATGGCATCGTGAAGCACCTTTATTTTTAAGAGTGTAGTTAATTAAACATTTTCATTACTTTAAATAAAATAAACATTAACTGAAAACAAAATATAAAAAACCTTAAACTTATTGTATTTCAGTTACTTGCCAAGGTAACATTTCTCATTCTCAGGCAGTTTAAATTAAGCTAAAATACTAAACTAAACTAATAAATAATTAGTAAATAGTAATGATAAATAAAACGATATAAACATAAAACTATAAACACAAAAATATAAACATTTAAAAATATTTTTAAAATCACAAAACACAACAAAATTACTAAAACCTGAAATAAAATTAAAGTGAAAACAGAAAAATTCTAATAATAAAATCTGTAAAGCAACACACACACACGTTTAAAGGAATATATATAGGTATAGAATATATATATATATATATTTATATATATACATACACACACACACACACACACACACATATATATAATATATAGTATATAGTTTGAATTAACTAATAGTTAATACAATAATAATGATAATACAACTATACTATGTTTAGTTTGTAGTAACTAACTGATATAATTTATATAACAATTAATATATTGTATAATATAATAATTAAGTGTATGTGTACACACACACACACACACACACACACATATATATATATATATATATATATATATACACACACATCTCTACATAAATATAAACAACAATATATATTTAAATGTTTAAAAAAAAACATTTGAACTTTGGACCAGTTCTCCTCTCTCCACTCAACATGCTTCTCAGCAAAGGTGAGTCTAGCCTTTTGATTCTTTCTGCTAATGGCAAACTGGCAAGCAGTTCCAGCTGCAGTGTTGAACCGATTACCCTTTGAGAGTCTCAGCATTATCTTGTCCTCTCGTGCATTTGTCTTATGGGGACAACCAGCCTTTTTGAGGGACTTGAATGAATTAGTGTCATTGTAAAGCTGCAATATTTGAGAAATCACAGATTTGGAACGACCAGCTTCTCTTGCAATGGCTGAAAGGGTCGTCCCTTTAGCCTTCATCTGGACAACCTCTTGTTGCAGGCTTTCAGTCACCTTAGAGCGGCCCGCCATCTTGCAATCTCAGTGAAAATTAGAGGAATGCTGTCAGTTAAATAGGGTTTGTCATATAATTAAAGAAATTAGCACCAGGTGCCAGATAAACACCAATAACTTGGAGGCATCTGAAAGTATTCTGTAATTTGAGTTATTTTTCAAATATCTAAGTATTAAAAAAGTTTTTTATACTGTGCTTCAGAATATAATTAATTTATGAAACATGCTTTATGAAAACTGCCCTTCTGACCTTGAAGTTTAGGAAATTGTAGGTTGTTCTCTCATTTTGATCTCCACTGTACTGTATGTGTCTGTGTTTGTGTGTCTTTGTATTTATATTAGGAGTATATATTTTTAAAGGAATACACACACACACACGAACATTCTTTTTTTTTTCCTTAGGCGTTAATGAATCAAGATTTTACACCCACCTGATTTTTCACGCGAAAAATGTCCCAAATAAAATGTGAAATGAGGACATAGACTATAGTTTAATTGGCCTCTTTTCTGGTTAATAAACAGGTTTTAATTTGTGGCAAGTAACTGTTCTCACTGTGTAACAGAAAACAGAACCAGAGAGAGTAATGATCTGTAAGAAATACCCGTCTATTTTTCTCACTCTCTGGTTTTATTTTTATTTTTCACACTCTCTGGTTTTATTTTATTTTTTTTACTGTCTGGATTTATTTATTTATTTTTCTCACTTCCTGGTCTAATGTTTATTGTTTCACACTCTCTGGTTTTAGTTTTATGGTTTCACTGGGAGAGTGATTGAAGGCGGTTTGTACTGATATAATATCAATTTTGCATTGAGTATTATGAATGGGATTTCTATGATTCTGTTATTTCACACTTTTCACAAAGACATTGACTATGAATCATATGCAAAATCTCAATACAATAAACTACAATCAAAATGTCAAATGAATAGTGCTTCGCCTTTAGTTTTACATCATGAGGTTGTTTTATAGACATTGTAGGTATTACTTAGTCATTACCATCCTGATAGTAAAACTCTTCCTCTTTTTTCATTTTTGCCTGGTAGACAATAAACTGATTGAAAAGATCTTTCTAACAACCAGAACATCATAGAGACTTGCAGATGGTCTTTTTTGACCTGTGCCTGCCAATATGCAAAGAGTTTTGTAAATGCAAAATTTGTTTTTCAAGTTCATTTAATTCATTTAACATGATGAAAAGGACATTTGAGGACACACGAATCACACAATGCTAAATGGACCATAACAGTTTGTTCTGTACACTCTTACACAAAACCCACTAAAATGAGGTCTGTTCTGGAAATGTGTTGACAAAGACACCTCTTCCTCTGTGGCAGCCCACTTGCATACGGGCCATTGGCATTGTTGTGATGTGTGTGTGTGTGTGTGTGTGAAGGGTGAGGTCAGAACCAGAGGTCCTGTAGGCAAACTGCCCGACACTCAAAGCAAACAAGCAGGCATTGTCAAGGCAATGTGTGGTTATCTCTGCATCGCATTTCAATGGATCTGAAAGACAGTGACAGAGAGAGACCTTTTGATAAGCATTCACCACACTAATGTGTGCTATTGGCAAAAGCAAAAACATGATCATGGCCTCGCATTTTCAAAAATCAAAATTAAATCATCAGTAGGGTCATCTGAATGAACACAGTTTAGTTTCCTAATACACATTCCTGTTGTTATTGTGCATAGTATTACAAATGAAAAAAACAAAACAAATCAAAACTTTATTATCTAATAATCTATTTGTGGATCTAATAACTCTTAAAAATATTATTCGTCTCAGATTATGCTAACTTTTTTATAAACTTACAGTCATATAGTTAAATACTTGTATTTATTTTCTAAAAAAATATACACAACTTATATAAAGTAAAATTCTCACATTAAAATGTGTGAATATAGTAAAGTTATAGTAAAATTAAAAATTAGTTTGTAAAGCAACCCGTTTAATCACAGGGGTTTTTTTCTTGTTATTTAAGAAAGCAAATGAACTAAACATTAGTCTCCTCGACACACCAGATGTCAAACTGACACCAATATCCTGTAATTGTCACCAGCAATGTGGCAGATTACATTTTACATTTCAATTGCTGTTAAAAATAAAATACTTTCATTTTGAATTTCTGTCTGTTTCTCACGCAAAGCTATCCTATGGCTTCAGAACATCGAGTACAAGCAGGGCCAGATTATGTCAAGGCAGACTAGCAGTGCCCTGTGCACGGACCAATTTAAAGGCCCCTCTCAGTTGAAATTACATTCAAAATCAGGGGGAGCCTTATTTCTCTGGTCTAGTGCCCTTGGCACGTACCCAGTAGGCACGTGCATTAATCCAGCCCTGCTTACAAGTTGTATGGAGTAGCTGTATAGTGCTTTTGCATCTGTTTTTGAAACGCAAAAGAGAAAAGAGCAACCTGAAAAATATCTTCTTTAAAGGGGACATAACACACGCAGCTTCTGCCAATCTCATGTTAATCTTGAGTAGTATTGCATCCTTCATATCTGACCTTTTGATAAGCATTCACCACACTAATGTGTGCTATTGGCAAAAGCAAAAACATGATCATGGCCTCGCATTTTCAAAAATCAAAATTAAATCATCAGTAGGGTCATCTGAATGAACACAGTTTAGTTTCCTAATACACATTCCTGTTGTTATTGTGCATAGTATTACAAATGAAAAAAACAAAACAAATCAAAACTTTATTATCTAATAATCTATTTGTGGATCTAATAACTCTTAAAAATATTATTCGTCTCAGATTATGCTAACTTTTTTATAAACTTACAGTCATATAGTTAAATACTTGTATTTATTTTCTAAAAAATATACACAACTTATATAAAGTAAAATTCTCACATTAAAATGTGTGAATATAGTAAAGTTATAGTCAAATTAAAAATTAGTTTGTAAAGCAACCCGTTTAATCACAGGGGTTTTTTTCTTGTTATTTAAGAAAGCAAATGAACTAAACATTAGTCTCCTCGACACACCAGATGTCAAACTGACACCAATATCCTGTAATTGTCACCAGCAATGTGGCAGATTACATTTTACATTTCAATTGCTGTTAAAAATAAAATACTTTCATTTTGAATTTCTGTCTGTTTCTCACGCAAAGCTATCCTATGGCTTCAGAACATCGAGTACAAGCAGGGCCAGATTATGTCAAGGCAGACTAGCAGTGCCCTGTGCACGGACCAATTTAAAGGCCCCTCTCAGTTGAAATTACATTCAAAATCAGGGGGAGCCTTATTTCTCTGGTCTAGTGCCCTTGGCACGTACCCAGTAGGCACGTGCATTAATCCAGCCCTGCTTACAAGTTGTATGGAGTAGCTGTATAGTGCTTTTGCATCTGTTTTTGAAACGCAAAAGAGAAAAGAGCAACCTGAAAAATATCTTCTTTAAAGGGGACATAACACACGCAGCTTCTGCCAATCTCATGTTAATCTTGAGTAGTATTGCATCCTTCATATCTCCGAAGAGTCTTTTTTTTTATCAGATTTATTCTTTGGAAAGCAGATCAAGGTTATCTTTCCCTTGCATCCAAAAACACACTTCTTTACATCACTAACTGGCCTAGGACCTAAATACATTGCAGATATGTTCACTGAATATAAACCTAACAGACCACTCAGATCATTAGGATCGAGTCAGTTAGAAATACCAAGGGCTCGCACAAAACAAGGGGAATCCGCATTTAGCTATTTTGCCGCCCCGAAGTTGGAATCAGCTTCCAGAAGAGATCAGATGTGCTAAAACATTAGTCACATTTAAATCTAGACTCAAAACTCATCTGTTTAGCTGTGCTTTTATTGAATGAGCACTGTGCGATGTCCGAACTGATTGCACTGTATTTTATGCAACCCGAAATGACTGCACTGTATTTTATGTATAATCATTTTCTTTTTTTAACTGTCTTAAATTAATTTTAAATCAATTTTTAAATAATTGTCAAAGTTTTAAAATTCCTTGTTTTATTTTTGTGATTATTTTTTATGATTATTTGACTTTCTTTTATGTAAAGGACTTTGAATTACCATTGTGTACGAAATGTGCTATATAAATAAACATGCCTTGCCTTCTTTGGAGACATTCTTCTCGAGCAAGTCCTGTGCAGCGCTGCCGAAGACTTCCGTAACCTTTATGAACCATATTGATGGGCTGCTCTTGTTCTTGCTCTGGTTGCTGTGTGCACGCACTCTTCCGGGAGTAGTGCCCATACAAGGAATTCCGCCCTTCATGACGTCATGAACAGCCATGCTCGAAAAAAACTTTCAGAAACTTATAAGAACCTGGAAGGAGTTTATTTGGCACAGAAATACTCCGTCATACGTCCAACTCGTTATTTGAAACTTTGACCATGTTTAAATGAGTCATGAATCCAACTCTTTAACAGTGTACATATGTCAGAATGCATGAACTAGCATTAGACCCCCCTTTTAATGTTCCGCAGAAAAAAAATGTCATACAAATTTGAAGCGACATGAAGGTGAGTAAATCATAAAACTTTTTCTATAATAAAAGTGTAATGAGTGAACTACAAGTAGTTCAATAATACTTGATTAGAGTATACAAAATCTAAAAATAACATTTAAGTATGGTAATGAAGTATAAGGGCCAGTCACCCTGCAGCAAACTGAGGTCGAGTGTCTTACTCAAGGGCACAATGAACCAGCAGCCTTTGCGGTTACCAGCCATATTACAGCAACCAATAAATATGATATATCACAGTGAACGGCAAAGAAAAACAACATGCTGCGCGGCTCCAGCACCATGTTTTACGTGGGTGTGTCACTGCTTCCTAGTATTAATAACGCAGCAGGGTTCACCTAACAGCTGCTCTCTGCCATACCTCTCAACTAATGAGCTTTCGCTCAGGATACCGCTTGCTAAGTGCTAACCCGAACCAACCCTAGTTTACACTGACTGGAGAGATCAGAAGTAATGAAACCAAATGCTGACGTTCGCACACGCTGCTCGCCAGTTGTCATGGTGACGCAACTTGGAGGAGGAAAGCTTCGGCTGGCTGGATTTGTCCCGTATTCTTGTGTACTGCTGGTTATGGAAACTTGCCCTGTAATTGGAGTCTGATAGTCTTTAATGGCTCTGGCGGAGTCTAAGACGAACACTTCAAATAAATGTGATGCTATTTTTGAGCTGCGTTTCGAGGGGTGCGTGTGTGCTGCTCACATATGCCTACTGTGTACCGTAGCCTACTTTGGCAAATTGATGGCGTGAAGATGTACGGAGTCAAGGTGTGTGCACGGATAAAAACATCTTTATAGTTTACGAGTTTCAATTTTGAGTATGGCAGAGATACTATTACGGTTTTATGAGCATTTTCAGCTTTTATTGTTATATTTTCTGTTTTCATTTTAAAGTTTATTAATTTTGTTTTGTGTTTTTGTCACAGTATGTATCACATCAATGTAGTACATCGTGTTTTGTTATCAGTGGCATACATGGAGTTAGACTAAATTAAAATAAGAAACGCTGCCATGACAACAAGCTGAAATTTAACTTTTTACACACACACACACCCATATACAGGTGCATCTCAATAAATTAGAATGTCATGGAAAAGTTCATTTATTTCATTAATTCAACTCAAATTGTGAAACTCGTGTATTAAATAAATTCAATGCACACAGAGTGTTTTTGGCAAAAATCATCACAATTAAAAAAAACAAAACCCACCAATTCACTATCTCAACAAATTAGAATACTTCATAAGACCAATAAAAAAACATTTTTAGTGAATTGTTGGCCTTCTGGAAAGTATGTTCATTTACTGTACATGTACTCAATACTTAGGGGCTCCTTTTTCTTTAATTACTGCCTCAATTCGGCGTGGCATGGAGGTGATCAGTTTGTGGCACTGCTGAGGTGGTATGGAACCCCAGGTTTCTTTGCTATATATATGGGTGCGGGTGTGTGTGTGTGTGTGTGTGTGTGCGCGTTTTTGTGACAAATGAGGATATCAATTTGTATAATGACAAGGGTATGATATAGGTATTACAAGGAAAAGGTGACTTTTCAGGACATTACCCCATGTCCCCACTTTTCAAAATGCTTATAAATCACACAATCTGAAATAGCACACAGTTTCCTGTAAGGGGTAGGTTTAGGGGTAGGGTTGGTGTAGGGCAATATAATATACGGTCTGTACAGTATAAAAACCATTATGCCTATGGGATGTCCCCACTTTTCACAAAAACAAACCTGTGTGTGTGTGTGTGTTTGTGTGTGTGTGTGTGTGTGTGTATGTGTGTGTGTAAAAACTTCCATTTCAGCTTGTTGTCATGGCAGCGTTTCTTATTTTAATTTAGTCTAACTCCATTAATTCATATTTCAGTTAACATTTATTTTAAGTAACAATATTTTAATTGTTTTAGTTTCAGTTTTAGTTAACTATAATAACCCTGCTAAGTACTGATTTACTAACAAAGACATTTCGAAAAATAATAGTTTCATGAACTAATGAATAAAAATACTTCGAAAGCATCTATTAGTTAATAATAAAGTTCATCTTAGTTAATGTTAATTTTAACATTTACAAATACATTATTAAAATCAAAAGTGAACATTATCATCTGTTAATATTATGTAATGGACCTGAGCTAACATGAACTAACAATGAACAGTTGAATATTTATTAAGTGGGCCTAATGTTAACAAAGATTAATACATGTTGTAACAAATGTATTGCTTATTGTTAATTAATGTTAGTTAATCATTACCTTATTGTAAATTGTAACCAATAAGTTAAATCTAATAAAAATTACACTAAATTAAATTAATGCATTTAGCAGACGCTTTTATCCAAAGCAACTTACAGTGCATTCAGGCTATACATTTTTTATCAGTATGTGTGTTCCCTGGGAATTTAACCTACGACCTTTGCACTGCTAACGCAATGCTCTACCACTGAGCCACAGGAACATTGACTTATGATTTCATTTGATTTAACACTAACACTAATTTAGAATATTGTTTACAGCTAATAAAAAATTCTAATAATAAATATAGGCTTATTAACATTTAAAAGGAAGAAGACAACACTTTTTGTATATTTTACTGTTGAGGTCAAAGGTCATGCTTTTAATCAAACTTTATGGTATTTTACTCAAAATGAATCTGTCAAAAGCTTAAAAAAACATGAACAAATTCAAGAAAATTGAAAAAAATTACATTGAAATGTGTTTTGTGTGTGAATCATTGGCTGCTGAAATTATACAATTTCAAGATACATTCAATCATTTTGCGTATTGTTGCAGTAATACAATTCAATGATTGATTTTAACAGCAGTTTTGTTTGCTTTTTTTTTACAATAGACTATTTTGGTTCTGTGTTTACTAAAAGTAAATGTTATTAATTACAATATCTGTTTTTATTAATTAATGTTTTTCATTATTTTATTTTTTTATTTTTAACATGGAAAATTTCCATGTGTGCGACCTAAAATTTGTACATATGGCAATTTTTCACTGTATGGCATCTCTAATTCCTGTCCCAGGAACAGCTTGCCCTTTTTGGACCCTCTTTCATTTCTCCTCTGGTGGCTCTGACATGAAAAACAGAGAGAATGTACATGGTAATACACGGGGCCGCTGAGGCGCTCTCCGTGACAGATGGCTGGTAGGTTGCATGTCATCGTGTAGTGTGATTCTCCGGGATACTTATCCTTTCAGAATCATATACAATCATCAATACAAGTTGATTCTATCTGGAAAATTATGCAGTTTGAGGTAAATTTGTCTGAAATTTGGTGTTTATTAACTCATAATGCTAGTATTGTGATGTCAACATGGTGGCCACCATGACAGTGTGTTGTGTAGCATAAAACAGCTTGTTTTAGGCCATTGATATAACTGGATTTCATGCGGGCATGTACATTTTATTCATATTTGTCAGAAGTACATTTGGAGTAAAACATTTTTAGGAGAATAAAAAAAATTATTACAGCATCTTTTAATGATGAAAGTGCTTCATAGGGCTAATTTGGTGGTTGAATGTAGATTGTGCTTTATTTTATTAGATTTGCTTGATTTAATAATGCATATTGTAAGATCTGTGAGCTGGAGGAATAATGAGGTTCGGTTTAGATGTTTGGCTTGTGTATTTCTGAGCTGGTTTTGAAGCAGAGAAAGATTGCATTAAATAATTCATCCAGGTGTTGTACGGGGTGAAAATGAAATAAAATGGGAATCCTTTAAAATAATTTCTGTTGGAAGTGAGCGGAAGTCAAATCACTTGTGATTTATTATTGAGCCACCGTAGTGCCTCAGGGTCACTATGTTGGTTATGTTGGCCTAATGATGAAAGATCTGGGTTGATAACCAAAACATTGCAGGTGCAAACCATTTTGCCTTCAAAAATTGGTATTGGTGACCCAAAAGGGGTGACTGATGAACTGTACAATTTTGATATTTCAACTCATTTGGTTGCATATTAAGATGAAAGGTGTCTGGGCATCGTTTCTTGAACAAAAACCAATAAAGTGCTGCAGGGTGACATATTTTTGTAGGCCAAACCCGGAAACAAGTTAGCATTTTAGTTCTTCTGGTTCCATCGTCCTGAAATCAATGTTTGTTTGTTTTTTGGTTAAATGCCTGAAATAAGGTTTCACATTTTATGTTACAACATAAAATACATCAGTAATAGCCTGTTGTAATCAAGCTTGGAAAAGGCTAACAAGTTGCTAAATGGGATGACTGAGGTTGTTGCGACATTAAAGGTCATCACGCCGAACAGGAAAACTCATCTACTCACTAGTTTGCTTTCACAGCCTCATTGTGTTTATGATCGCACTCTTGCAAACTATTTTAACATGTTTTTTAAATAAAGACTGAAATAGTTTTCGTAAGCTTAGTGATGGTGAAGCTCAGCAACTGTGGAATAGTTCGTTTATAGCCTATGTTTAGGTTTTGACTTTTGGCAATTGTATTTAGGCTTCAGAATTCCTAAAAGTTGTGAAGATTATCATGATGAACCAAGCATGCAAGAATCCTAAACTTATGTTGGTCACAGAGCGTATTTTCTGTAGTAATCGAAGACCCAGTCGGTTTTTAAGGAAACCAGGGTGAAGCGAACTTCCGGGTTGGCTTACAAAAATACTGTATGTCATCACTGCAGCTCTCTGTAGTCCCACATGTTTATCCATTTTTGTCTGTGACAAGGCATCAGCGATTGGACTGAGTGATGTCTTGACATGTATATACTATTTGCAAAGCTAATAACCTAAACAAATCAATGCAAAAAGTTTATAGCCTATGTTTAGGTTTTGACTTTTGGCAATTGTATTTAGGCTTCAGAATTCCTAAAAGTTGTGAAGATTATCATGATGAACCAAGCATGCAAGAATCCTAAACTTATGTTGGTCACAGAGCGTATTTTCTGTAGTAATCGAAGACCCAGTAGGTTTTTAAGGAAACCAGGGTGAAGCGAACTTCCGGGTTGGCTTACAAAAATACTGTATGTCATCACTGCAGCTCTCTGTAGTCCCACATGTTTATCCATTTTTGTCTGTGACAAGGCATCAGCGATTGGACTGAGTGATGTCTTGACATGTATATACTATTTGCAAAGCTAATAACCTAAACAAATCAATGCAAAACATTTAAAATATGTGTTTGGCAGTTTACATATTATATCATAAACATCCAGCACCATGTGTGTCCTCATCTCCGTGGTGGAAGGAGAAACCCTGCACCCTGTCTACCGTCGCCAGTCCTGTGGTACCAAACATGGCCAGGGCAGCATCAGATTTACTCGAGGCCTAATAATAGTCCCAGCTGCCTCGCCCCGCACAGCTCAGAATGTGCGGGTGCTGCCAGGGAACACTCTGTACACACGTTCCATGCATTTCTCTGTGCTGACAACACAGTAAGGACTCCTACTCACCCGTACTGGCACCCAGCCACCGCACGTATACCCGCATACATCAGCACTTGTGGGTATTTAAAACACTATGACGCCAGTAAGCCACTTTGCTGTGACTTAAAGTCACCATGAAATCAAAATGGGCATTTCTTGTTTTTATGGAATACTGTTGTGTTTATTATAAATGATTCATCCATGCACATCGTTATTTTTTTTATTTATTTATGTGCTCTTGTAATCTTTATTCAGTATGATTTCCCCTCCCCCTTGACATCTTTTCTCTTCTCTGGCACAAATGCAGGACACTAACCTTTCTCCTCAGGCAATGATTCAATCATTTCCCAATGGGCAAAATGAAGTCCCACCCTACATTTTTTTTCTCATTCAAGAAGCCGTTGCACTTGGATATATGTCAAAATAGGGAAGAAAAGACTATCATAATTTCCGCTTCCTCACATCTTTAAAGCCACTCCTTTAAAGCAGGACTTTAAAGCTCCATCCATGCAAAACATATTCAGATAAATAATACAATAAATAGTAGTGCAGACAAGTTTAAATTGATTTATTTTGCATTAATAGTCATGAAAAAAAGTATTTGTATAAATAAAACAATAAACAATTGTGCACACACTTTTAATTTATTATGTAATGTATTATATCATTCATCCGCCCATCCATCCATTCTCCAAACAGATTATCCTCTGTATAGGATGGTGGAGCATATGTATTAAATTATAATTTATAATATTTTATTATTATTATTATTATTATTATTATTATTGTTATAGCTTACATTTTATTAAAAACAGTTGGCCTGGAGTTCCCATGACTTCCTGGCTGCATTTCCTGCTTTTTATTTTACCAACTAAACTAAAATAAACTAAACTAAAAATTAAATAAAATAATTATTATTTATAATATTTATATTTATTTTATAAATTAAAAATAATTATTATTATTAATAATCATTTAATAATAATTGTATAGATAAAGATTTGTTATTTTTAAATAACTGAAAAATTCCATGGCAATATAATCATTGTTTTTCTCACTTTCTTCCTTTCTCTCCTCCTTGCTCTCTTGCTCATACATACACACTCTTATCTTATCTAATGCTCACTGCTGCCACATATAAACAATGAAACGGCATGAATATTTAGCTGTTGCTTCTTTCCCCCAGTGGGCAGACATGGTTTGAATGAGATAACTGTATTTTCTGTAGATGTCTGTGTGTACCGTGGTAATTACATGTCTCAGTTTCCTGAACAGGGAAAAAATACAAATCAGCTGGATGTCACAGCACTATAGTTTGTCTTTAAAAACAAGCTGCTCCTCATTGTGCTAAGTATGGCTTCGTTGGCAGGACACAATCAGAGAAACCGATTAATTCAGCATTTGAGGAATTAAGACAACAGATTTAACTGCAAACATCTTTGTTTGAATTTTTCTTCATATTATATAACTAAACTGTTGCTTTGATTTAATCAGCCTGAGCTGGATAAGGACCTCTGTTTGTTTCCTGAACAACATAAGAAGGATGCAAAATCTCTGTAAAGTGCTCGAAGAAAATGCATTGATGTGACATTCCCTTCATCTTCATCTTTTGCTGGGATTTTGTTTGTACTGTAGTGCTCAGGCTAGAAAAAAATATTTTGTACATTCAATACACTGTAAAAGATCATTTCCTTAAGGTATTTCTGTCTTATTTTTCAAGTAAAGCTATCTAAATATCTTTGAAACAACATACAGTTACTTGGGAAGCAAATTGCATAAGATATTAAGACTGGCAACCCACTGGGTTTTTTTTCTTTCTTTTTTTGTCATCTTGTTTGCAAACTTTCTCATCAACATTTAAATTCTGTTGCAGTGAGCCTTTTTCATTTTTGGCAGTCTATAAAGCATTTCCCACCTTTCCTTGTTTAATTGGATGCTATAAATTCACAAAATTTATGACTTTCTGTTCTCAGCTTGAATACAAAAGGACAGAGGACAGGCGCAATAATTCACATGGGGGTGTAGAGCTACCACAACTCCACAGAATTGCCTTTTGTTCAGCATCTGGTGGATCAGAACACCCTTAGAATGATCCTTGCTCAAACTCCACGAAGAAGTCTTGCAAACATAGCTACCAATAAGAAAAGACCATTAATAAGGTTTTTGGTGCAAAATTATGTAGAATTCTCTTTTAAACTTCCTAATGAAAATTCAGAAGAAGCACTTTCAAATAATCCCGTCAATTCCAAGTATGTAAACAACCTGGCCATCTTCATTAAGACCAAACCACATCAAATGTGAAATAATAAAAAATAAAAAAGCTTGGCTAACTAAACTGCAATTCCTATAAAGTAGGAAACTATTATTTATGAAATTAAACAATGCAGTGTTTCACAAAAGTGAGATCATTGTATGGGCCTAAATCAAAAACACATTTATTTGCTGTATTGTCTTCTTTTTTTGAAATATCAGGATTTCTAATGCAGGAGCAGGTTAGGGTCATAAGCTCAATGATAAAAGAGCCTGAGCCAGTCCAGTTAATATAAAGGCCCATTTACACCAATGATCATAACAATAACTTTAAAGTTTGATCATTCTTTTTCTATGAGACAGAAGAAAGATAGTTGGAATCACTCTCAAAACTAATTTTTTTTCCAGCTGATGAACAATAAAAACATTGACAGCCAATCAGAATCCATCCCGCTTTCAAGCGCTCAAGCATTTAAAGGGGCAGATTACATTATTGTGTGTTAGTGCGGATTCTAATATAGTTATCGTTCTTGGTGTGGACGAGCCTTAAGAAAGATAACTGTCAACATAACTACAATAAGCCCCGTTCACACCAAGAACGATAATTATAAAGATAACTATAAAGATAACGATATTAGCGTCCACACCAGCGAATGATATCGTCTGTTTATTCTAAGCGCACATGCGTCTGCCGCTCGTTACAGCAGGATGGATTTTGATTGGCTGTCAGTGTTTTATCGTTCATCAGCTGGGGAAAAAAATCGTTTTGAAAGTGATCACAACGATATCGTTCCTCTGTATCATTATCGTTATAGTTGTGGTGTGACTATGCAATTTTTTAATATTGAGAACGATTTTTAAAACTATATCTTTATCGTTATCTTGCTTGGTGTGAACGGGCCTTTAGCCTCCACACCTACGGACAGCACCGTTCTTTTCACTATTAGCACGCGCTGCAGTATGAGCTCTGGTGGATTCTGATTGGCTATCAATGTTTTATCATTCATCAGCTGGAAAAAAAATCATTCTGAAAGTAATTCCAACAATATCGTTTCTCTGTGTCGTTATATCTGTGGTATGGACTTCACTATTCTCATAGAATTATAACAGTTTTATTCTGGGAACTTTATAGTTATAGTTATTGTCCTTTTGGAATTAATGGCCCTGAAGAGATGAAGATAAAATCCCCATGAGTCGTGTAACGATTCTGCGCCAACATGAATGGCTCCACTGCAATAAATTAACATGCAAAACGCCTATTAGTCACCAGCTAGTAGCAATATCAATCATAAATATGCTTGTGTGGGTGACTGGTGTGAAGGTTTCTCTTGCAGTAAGGTGCATTGCACCCAGGGGTGTCGCTATGGTTTCTGGGCCCCCTGAACAGCATATTGACTCGGGCCCCCTCTCCCTTGGGCCCTTGGAACCGCCCTAACCTTACTGCCGTTTCGGCGCTACTGATGCAGAGTGACAACTGAAAATAGTCATTATGATGTAATTTCCTTCAGAGAACG
Source organism: Sinocyclocheilus grahami (assembly GCF_001515645.1). Lineage (NCBI taxonomy): Eukaryota > Metazoa > Chordata > Actinopteri > Cypriniformes > Cyprinidae > Sinocyclocheilus > Sinocyclocheilus grahami. Next base: position 335,645 of record NW_015505184.1, read on the forward strand.
TTGATCACAGCTTTTTCGGCTCCATACCCAAAGGGAGACCTTGCTTTTGTTCCCTGGAGATTTATTCTGGAAGGAAAACACACCTATACACGCACAATAAATAACATCTCTCCGTGAGACCTGACAGTCAGTTCATTTTGCACAGCCAACCATGACTTTTAGGGGAATGGACTCCGTGTCATTCTGTGACAAATGCAAATAATATTGGATGTGTGCGCGGAGAGGCGCGTTATTTATGATAGCGATGGGGTCGGTGGAAAGTCAGAGTTATGTGTTAAATGGTAAAGATGGGCTTCACTTCGACCCAACAATGCCAGGCTGAGCGGCAGACACATATTCTGCCATCCGAATCAATGAGGTAGCTGATTTATGCAGTTGATTATGTGCTAGATTACTCCCTCACTGTGGTTATTACAGTGTACGCGTCTATTTCTTCCCACTTGCTACTGGCTAAAAGTAATTATAGAGCAGGCCTGACTGAGAAGATCATCCATTTACAAAGAGGAGTTTGCTGGCCATCTGTGCTATTTGTTTAGCATTACAACAAGAGAAAGAGAGATATCAGTATCTTATGGAAAACAAGTAATAGAATATTGGCTTATAACATACAAAACAAACCCGACGAAGTAGCTAAACAAAATGAAAAAGAGATATTTTAAAAATGGCAATGATAAAAATATGAATATAAAAAAATTATAAATGTAAAACGTGTCTGGTTTACATTTCACCCAAAAAAAAAGGAAGGGAAAAAAATGTAAGAAAAATATTTTCATTTAAAAACATAATAATTAAGCACGTTTACACATTTACCCCCAAATTCTCATCAATCCCTCCACTCTTAAAAACAAAGGTGCTTCACGATGCCATAGAAGAACCTTTTTGTCTAAATGGTTCCATAAAGAACCTTCAACATCTGAAGAACCGTTCTGTTTCACAAAAGGTTCTTTGTGGCAAAAGAAGGTTCTATAGATTATAAAAAGGTAAGAAAGAGATGGTTCTTTAAAGAACCTTTGACTGAATGCTTCTTTGTGGAACCAAAATGTATATATATATATACAGTGGGTACGGAAAGTATTCAGACCCCCTTAAATTTTTCACTCTTTGTTATATTGCAGCCATTTGCTAAAATCATTTAAGTTATTTTTTTTTCCTCATTAATGTACACACAGCACCCCATATTGACAGAAAAACACAGAATTGTTGACATTTTTGCAGATTTATTAAAAAAGAAAAACTGAAATATCACATGGTCCTAAGTATTCAGACCCTTTGCTCAGTATTTAGTAGAAGCACCCTTTTGATCGAATACAGC
>NW_015505184.1:337728-393998 GCF_001515645.1 Sinocyclocheilus grahami
GTGGCTTCCTCCCATTGACAGACAGGCACATGACACGCATGCGCAATTTCCCCCCCAATCCACTTCAGTGCAAACTCCGCCCCACAGCTGATTCTAAAGATTTGATTGGTTGTGTCAATTAAAGCGTTGATTTCCTACATTATGCTACAAAATATACTAACGCCTGCCTACCCCCCACCTGACCCTAACCTTAACCAGTGAAATTGACTGCACGGCGGGATTGGCGCTGAATAGCGTGGTAAAGAAAGTTTAGGAGATAAGCAATTAATAAGATTATGCGATATGAGATCGCCGGGCCGTTCCGTTCCGTAACTCCCCAACCGGACCTCACCGGACAATGGCACCTTTTTAGTTACACCCAGCGTCACTACCCCCTCATTCCATGCGAATTTCGAGCCCCGGGACGCCCCCGTTGGCTAAAACAAAGCGATAGAGTACAATCTTTCCCCTGCACTGTGCTGAGACGGCTCACGGGAGAGCTCGAGAGTGATTCCCTTTTATTAAGCAGAGGTTCAAACTCCGGCCCGAACAACACTGGCCATGAGCTTTGGGCTCTGCTCTCAATGAGAATATGTATTTATATAGCATATTTTATTTTAGATCAATTAGAAGAAACAATGTTTAATTTATAAAGTTTTATTTTGAAATGTAAGTCAATAACAATTGGCCGAAGCCAGAGCCAATGGTGAAAGTCTTTGCGCGAAGAGACCCCGCGCCATTTTGGAGTTCACGCCCCATTTTGGAGATCTCCGGTCTGCAGTTATACCTACTTGGAATTATAGCTCAAATATATTTAGACTTTTTCTAAGTATAAGTCAAGTATACTTAAATGTAATTTTAAGTATATTTCTGAGAAGTACATAAAGCCCATTTCTGAGAAGTACATCAAAAGTTGTAATTTTTTGTTTAAAAGAAGTATACTAGTAGCACACTTGAATAAACTTATTTTTCGTAAGGGAAACAAAATGAAAAAGACTTGTTTTTTATGACATATGACAATGAAAAACAATTAAAAAAAAGAAGATTTTTAATTTTAGAAAGATTTTCAAAGATTTGTTAATGTATATATAAAAATACTTAAGCACATTTACACATTTACCAGAAAATTCTCATCACTTATTATTATTATTATTTAAAGATGATTACATACCTGTCAACCGTCCGTTTTCCCGGGATTCTCCCGTATTTTACCATTCTATCCCGCTATCATCCCGTTTAAATATTTTCCTGTATTCCTCCCGTATTTTTAATCTTTCTATTAAAAAAAATCCCACTGTGCGTATTTTATGTTTCCTACATTCGCCTCCGTAATGTGTATGGCCCAAACCTCATTATATGAACAATCACGTCAACAAATTCCAAGGTTGTCCAGTTGCCAGATCTTGTATGAAACGCATCCTTCTCACACAATCGACACATACAAATTTCAACCCATTTGTCCCCTCAACTTGGCAACCTAAAACAGTGATGACTACCGCGGGAAGGAAAGGATCACTCACTGGTAGAAATGGGACGGGAGGAGAAGACAGGTGGTGCTCCGGTGAAAAAAACTAATATACATGCAAATTGATTAAATATGAGCGCTGCAAGTTGCAAAACCAGGTGCTGCGCTGCTTTGTTTACTGCGGTTACCGGGGAAATGGCTATATTCCTGGCGAAAAGCGAAAGAATGAAGAGAGAATAAATGTGCATTTTTCAATAAACCGTTCTGCTTTTTGTTTTAGTCCAAAGCCAAAAACTACCCTTATTTTTACACTGAAAACACGCAGTTTGATATAGCCTACACGCAGTTTAAATAGCTGTTTTATAATAATTGTTTAAATTAATATAATACATTAATATAATATAATAGAAATAATAATATTATTTCTATAAATAATTATTTTGGGACCCAAATGTTGACAAGTATGGATGATTATTTGCCTACTTAATAGACTTTTTAGAGTACTGGACAGTTAACATATTGTTCTCTCTCTCTCTCTCTCTCTCTCTCTCTCTCGATATATATATATATAATATAGGGTAGCTACAAAGGGGCTAAAGGCGCCCGGGGGTAAAAGGCGCCTTTGATATTATTTTCATCTAAACCACTAGATGGCACAAAAACATGGTTTAGCACTTTCCAGAACATCCGCTTTTCAAGATTTAAAAAAAAAAAAATTTTTTTTTTTTAGACATTAAAGACATAACATGCAACATTTACAACTTTAACAAGACATCCAAAAAGATAACACAATTAAAGGAATGGGTTAACATTACATAGAGAAAAAAACAATCAATAAAAAGACAGCATATACCCTTTAAATTTTCAAGTAACTTCAACTCTTTAGCGAATAAAATTGTATCTCTACATTTTTTGTTATCAATACATTTGAGAGACTCAAAATACAAATGAAAATCAGTCATAAAGACCTTCAAACAGGGTTCCGAACTTCTTAATTTACTTTTATGAATATGAAATTTACCAAATAAAATCATTAGATTTATTATAAAATTGACAGATGCAATTTTTGATTCATAAGATACAAAATATATTTCATCAATATCCATACATTTTGGTAAAGTATAGTTACTAACATAAATATTATGAAGTACTTTCAGATGTATTTCCCGAAGTTTGTTAGATATACAAAACCGACAGGGAAGAAGCCAAGCTGCAGCAGCAAAGTTGATTCTGTGCTTACTTGATCTAATATTTTATGTTTTTTAGAATATTGTAGATTTAAGCTACATTTCGCTAAAAATTAATGCATATATTTTGAGAAAAAAGTCATCTTTGTGATTTTCAGTTTTGTTTAAGATAATTAAAGCAACAGATTTTAAATAACGAAAGAATATGTAAAAGTATGGTATTTGGGGTAAAAAGTAGGGATGCACCGAAATGAAAATTCTTGGCTGAAGCCGAAGCCGAACAAAATGAAACACTGTGCCGAAGGCCGAATACCGAATACCAAACACGGGTTTTCACATTTGCCCCCTATTTTGCCATTGTTTTTTAAACCATTGCATTAAGTAAATTGCCAAAATGTGCTTTTTACTGTTTTGTCCTGCTTTTCAAATAAACAACAACAATTTAAAAAATATTTACTTAACACTGAACATTTTTTTTTCATTCTAGCAGACATTATACCAACAAAGCACAATTTAACTTAAAATTAATAAGCTGCTGAGCAGAAAAGACATTAGAATATATTACAGATGCCAATTTGAACACTATGTGTGAATGTTATAATAAATGTATTAATAGAGCTGTTGTAGGGTAATTATTATTATCATTATTATTGTCTTACTTTTTTATTTTATTTTACAGAACGACAGTAAAATTACAATACTATCATTTATGAATGTCGATGGAGTTGTTGCTTTTTCTCGGCTTTTATTTTGGCAGAAACCCGCAGAAAGAGCTTCTTATTGTTGATAACAGCATGCAGATTTATATATGATTCTCATTTCGAATTTGGGAAGATGTTTGTCGCACGTATCACATTGTCACATGCCTTTTAAAAAAAATTCACTAAAATGTTACTGAGCAACTGACGAGTAACAAGTTCAGCGCAGGTTTTCCTCGCGCTTTGGACTTTGAACCCTGACGCCGCAGCTCGTGCAGCGCTGTCAGAATACATGCAATTCGTGCGTGCATTAGAAAATATAACATTCTGCAGTTGATTTACTAATCGTTTAAAGGTCATTTTGCGATTTCAATCATCATACAGTAACCTAACCACCAGCATTAGCCACCTCTTCTTCTCATCGCAGACGTGATGCAGCACTAAACAGTCTCTCGCTGTCGGTGTTTCGTGCATGTAATGATTTCTGCGTCTTTCTCTGATAGTTTTAAATACGTTCACACTGCCGACATGCTTGCTGCATTAGTGCGTGCCTCTATTTGAATTATTCATTTTAGGCACATTTTTTCTTAAGGTGGGCCTTTAGCCCCGTTTTACACCATATATAGGGTACATATATATATATTTAGGGTACATATATATATATATATATATATATATATATATATATATATATATATATATAAATCATCATCAATTACATGCAGATCCAACCATGTAAAATAGATAAATAAATAAATACAATTAAAGTACTATTTTTTTGCATTACAATATTGAGAATTTTAAATGTATTAGCATTACAACCATTGGAACTGGGGGACATATGCTTAATTGACATGAAAAGAAAAATGTCACAATGAGAATAATATTAATGGTCCTAAAAATCTGTTTAATTGTCTTTTAAGCACAACATAATTTCTTATTTTTGAATGTGAAATATGATCTTGAAATGTTCTGGGGTGGGCTGATATTCACAGTCATATGACAGTCATGTTTGAAATCGATATTACATTAGACATGTTTAAGGCATGTAGCTATGACTCTGCAAGAGGTTCAATATAATTTTCAAGAATCAGATTAGCTGTATCATGTTCTAGATTTCCCACTATCCACTTCAGCCAGCTTTCTAAAAGAAGCTACTGACCCATTAAGCTCGCACATAAATTATTCCTTATTGATGAATTATACACTGAAGCAGAGGATTCCTTTGGAAAAAAAGACTGCAGCATTGTAATTTCCCATTATTCTGCTCACTCACCCACGAGATTGGTTTGAAAACTCGTAAGACATTGATTATGGCAGTGTGAATCATTTATTCATACATTAATTTGTTCATTCATCAACTTAATCATTATTTTTTTAAATTAAAAATAAAGACTGCATGTAGTGTCAGCTCAATATGATAATATACATTGCATAATTTATGTGAAAGCCTATGACAGTGTAACATACAATCATAAGCTCAAAGAATGAGAATACTCTACTGGATATAATGCTACAGACACATGGCCATTTATATCAATTACACTAGCACTGGTGCACTTGCGCCACCTAGTGGAAGATTCAGTGACCCTGAAGACCTGATCTAATCTATTAGCTACTGAAAGCTTGATTTATAATTTGATATAAAGTCAAAGTTAAAAAACAAAAACAAAAAAGCAATTATACTCATCCTCCTCGGGTCATCCAAGATGTAGATGAGTTTGTTTCTTCATCAGAACAAATTTGAAGAAATGTAGCATTACATCACTTGCTCACCAATGGATCCTCTGTAGTGAATGGGTGCCGTCAGAATGAGAGTCAAATTTTATCATTCAGAAGTTTTTAACTTCAAACCGTTGCTTCCAGCTAAAATGAGTCCTCTATCCATAATATTGCTTTCGAAAGTGAAAAGTAGTCTTGTTTGAATCAGGAGAGAAATATGCACAGATCAAACACTGTTAACAAGGGAACACAGTCCAAAACTTTTAGCAAATGTTCATTTTTGGGTGAACTATTCCTTTAATATGTTTACATTCTGTTTTGCATACATTTTTCTTAAAAATAATAGTATAAAGTATATACTGACCAGTTAACAGAACTTTCGAGTAGACGTATCAATTAAGTGAATGAATGAATGAGATGATGTACAGTATGATATACAGTAAGTTAATGTACTGTAATAGTTAGATAAATTCAGCTGAAAGCAACTGGTCTTGATTTCTGATGCTGTACATCAGTTGTCTACTACTGGGGGCTCCCACCCATATGGGATGTCACTAGACTCCTGATAGCTGTGGGAATCTCATCCCCCTATGAATGGACCATATGCACGCCCACTTCTGCAAATAGAATGAGATATTCCATTTGCATAATTTACTTTGAGAAGAAACGAATGCCCCTGTCAGAGCACGCAAATCAATGGACACCAAAGAAAAGTGCCTGAGAGTGCTTCTCTGGTGACAGAAATAAGTAGGCAGGATAAATCTGATGCATAAGTACGTGAACACGGTCAAGTGCGTGAGGCCCTCCAAGGCGAGACCGCAGTGTCCTAGGTGGCATTGCAAATCTCATCCTAATACCAAAAAAGTACAGTTTGTTTCAATAGAAATTGTACCCTATATTACATTATGATTAAGACCATAACCCACCATAGAGGCTAACAGTTTGTTGTTTTTAAGTTGGAAACATACAGTACCATTCCAAGTTTGGAGTCAGTAAGATTTTTTAATGTATTTTAATCACTTATGTTCACTAAGACTACATTTATTTGATCACAATACAGTAAAAACTGTAATATTGTGAAATAATATTGCAATTTAAAATAACTTCTATTTGAATATAATTTAAAATGTAATTTATATGATGTTATATGATGGATTATTTAATGTGATGCAAAGCTGAATTTCCAGCATCATTACTCCAGTCTTCAATGTCACATCATCCTTCAGAAATCATTATAAAATGTTGATTTGCTGCTCAAGAAACATTTATTATCATCAATGTTAAAAACAGTTGTGCTGCTTAATATTTTGTGGAAACATTTTTTCAGTCTTTAATATCAGTTGAATGCATCCTTGCTGAATAAAAGTATTTTTATAAAATATAAAAAAAATTCATACTGAACTGTAGTGTATTTTCTAAAAAATATAATCGCTTCCAATGCTGACCAGTAGATGTCAGTGCTTCTGTCATACAATCTAAATTTACCATTGCAACTGTATTTTCCACCAAAGCACCATAGTTATTAGTTACTTTTACTACAATAAAATTGCGGTAACTTACTAAAACGAACTATTAGATACGAGATTAAAAACCTCAAAAATATAAATGGAACAAAATAACTGCTTTGCCAGTCTTCTTAACCGTTTAAATGAGATCATATTAGCATTTAGCCTATGGTTGTATAATAGCAACAATACCTGTAGTAGCAAAGGTATTTTGTCTGAAACTATGGTTACTGTGTTAGATTTTTGTGATTCCATAAATAAGTTGTTATGAGTCTTTCATATACTAGACAAATCATACTGAATAGTTGCTAACAGTTCATAATTTCTTAAATACATAAACATAGCCTGCGTTTACAATTTCACCCAAAGCCACTTACAGAGCATTCAGGATATACATGTGTTCTCAGGGAATTGGATCCATGATCTTGCTTGCACTTTGCTCTTCATTGTTAACTACAGGAACACTTTTTGGGTAGATTAGCATTGCAGAATATATCTAAGGAATAAATAAAACAACACGAGAGCATGTATGTCATCAACTCTTGTACTGTTGTTGGCCTTAGTTTGGTTTAATCATTTCTCGGGGGAAAAAAAGAAACTCTCTTTTTGGCCCGCTGAACTTGAGCCTGAGTGCTTCACTTGACACTTGTCAACAGTTTTAATGAAACTTCCCCACTCCACATTCCCAGCATCCACCCCCCAGCCAATCCTATCTCCGATTCTCTCACTCGCTCTTTTCATTCTTTTCATTAGCCTCTTACGGGGTCATGGATGAGGCCCTGTCAGCCAGCCTGAGGTAGCAGCCATCGGAGGCCCACCCTAGGGAAAAAGCATGTGTTATCCCTCTCCCTCCCATCCAGCTCCAGTCGAAAGTTCAAAGCTGTGCTTTTAAAACAGAGAGTGGTGTGTGTGCTGGCTCCCCTCCCATGCAGGGTCACAGTTTGGCTGGAGTTGGAGCTGGGGAGATGAGAGGGCCGGGCGGCTGGGGGGAGGCGAAGGTTCTCACATGAAAGGTCTGCAGCCGAGGAGAGAGTCCCAGACCCAGACACAACACAAGGGATCAGACTGGCCCCCCATCCCCCTTAGCCGCAACACTTCCCACCAAAGAACAGCTGGAATGTGACCTGTTCCAGAACCGAGGCCAGGATTGACTGACAATAGAATCCATCGGGATGGGGGGGTGGGGGGGAATCGTTGCTCTATCATAAAGTATGTCCCCCCTTATCAAAGCTAATTCAAAAACGCCTCATGAAGATGCAACTTGCAGAAAGTTTCGCAACAAGAACCATCCAGGATTTGATTAGAAATGTCTTTAATCGCCCCTCTGGTGTAGTTCCATAAACGTTTAATACATTTTCAAATAATAGTTATAATCTCATTATACGTTTGCCATTGTATGGTTTGACAGAAAACACTTAACATACTCTGTGAAGCACGTACATAGGACTACCTTTGTTTCAATTTATGGTAGTAATGTAAAAGCATAAATAGATGGAACAAACGATTACAGCACAAAAAAACTATGAAATAAAATAAGGTGCAAGAGTATTTAACATGTCATGTTTCTTTACTTTTAAGAATGACATGGCTTCATAATTAAAGCTGAAGTGTGTAATTTCTGTGCCACCAAATGAAATTGCAAAATTGACTGAGCACTCCCCCATTGGTTGGACAAAAAGTATTGGTTGAATGTGCCAGGCTGCTCAAACAAACTAGTAATGGTCACTTTTGTTTACACTTTTCTGGGGAATCAATTTAAAAACAGCTTACTTAGAATTGCCTCTCCATGCTAATATGGGGCTTATTCCGACTTCGAAAAATGACACACTTCAGCTTTAAATAAATCTTCATGACGTATAAATAAAGTTTTAGGTTAGTATCATTTAACCACCTGTTTCCACTGAAGATTAAAGTTCAGTGACTGCCTGCAAGGCATTTGTTCTGAGACAGGCAGAAAGAGTCTGGTTTAATATAACATCTGTGGCTTTTTAGTCAAACAAAAATAACTGGACTCACACTACAACATGTAGATGTAAATAAGGTAATACTTTCGCATGAAATCATCTAATATATATGTACGCCTATGTGTCATTCACACAGTGTAAAACACATATTTAATCTCTCCATGGATAATTCAAGCAGCTCCATGCTGCGGCAGAAGCATGACATACGATTGTAGATTCTACAAGTCAAGTTTGTGAGAGAGTCTGCTTCATTAAGAAAAGCAGGTGAGAGGCAGGCACGTTGGTTTAGGATAGGGGTGTCCAATCATGCTCCTGGAAGGCCGCCTTCCAGCAGAGTTTCACTCTAGGCAGATGTGTAGAAGCTAACTTTGCAGGACAGTGGCCCTTCAGGAGTAGGATATGACGCCCCCAGTTTAGGATGTCCAGAGATTCAGATAACATAAGCGCCCTAGTACTTTGTACTGTTGAACTCCTTTAAAACATCACAAGTCTTTTTGTTGATAACCTCACGGAGTTTGCGAACACGCCGTACACTAGAAGTGGCCACGAAGCTGTCGGGTTGCAGCACAGCCATGCCGTTGTGAACGTCCCCCATGATGATCATCTGTCCCTCGACTCTCGTTATGTTCGGACAGGGACAGTTCCAGTCCATGTTGAGCAGTGTCACCTCCAGAGGTTCTTGCCCGAAGAACCGCAGCCCCATCTTCTCATCCTTCAAGATCTCCTCCACAGTGATGAGCGCATGGCCAGAGTCGTGGTCCTCGGTCAACTCCGAAATACATCCCAAAACCACAAAGTCGCTCTTGCAGAAGCTCGGGACCATCTTCTGCCGGGGTTTGCACAGCTTGCAATTGTGAGTCTTGGGGAAGGGGCACATCTCCTCACAGGCTTCCTTGCTCTCGAAGTTGTTCTCGTTGCCTCCGCAGCCTCCATAAACAAACGACTGGCATTTCTTGAGCGCGTGGCTGTAAGCCCAGCGTGGTTTGTAAGCCTTGCAGGGACCTTGTACACTAGGTAGGGAGCAAGGTGCTGCAAGCTCTGCTCCACAGGACAGCATACACAACTCGTAGGTATCAAAATGGTTTTGGTTTTTATTGCACTGGCTGTACGTGAAGGTAAAGCAATTGTTGCGCTTGGTTTCATAGTACCACTTCATGCTCTCCTCTCCGCAGTCGCCCATATCAGGTGTTTTCAGACACTCCTCAGCAGGTAGCCGTGTGGAATTCATGACCAGCTCTGGTTTGGTCTGCTCCCTAGGGACCACAGAGAGTGGGAAATGGGCTTGCACAGATCCCCCCTGGTTTGTGGCAGTGCAGGTGTAGATGCCGGCATCCTGGACATGGGCATTGTATATGACCAGCTGGGCGATATTAGTAACTATTATGTTTCCTTGCACATGGTTGGGTTGCATTACAGTGTTCTCTTTACCTTCGATCTGCTTTTCCCACGTAATCGTCGGCTTCGGTTTTCCCATGACCTCGCAGAGGAAGCTGGCCGTTTCGCCCACAAACACAAAGTGGTGTGCTGGATCGCTGACCATGATGGGACGTTGAATGTCCATGGGTGTGGTCTCAAGATGGGCAGTGGTGGGCCAGGCAGTGGTCTCCGCTGGAAGAGGGCTGGTGTTGGACAAGCTAAAGTGGTACCTGCAGGTGACTTCGGTGAGGGTGACGCCCCTGGTACAGGCCTCAGCATCCATGTAGCACTTGTTGTAGTAGGTCATGCCATCCGAGGCGCATGTGAAATGGGGTTCCCGTCCACAACGGTCCCGGCATTTGCACACCGGCTGTCCGTCCCAGATTTCACACTCTGAACCCTGTTGGGTGCACATGAATTTGTCACAGGTGACCCCTTTGGGCATCCCTACTGGACCTTTCCTGCCCTTAACGTCCATGTAGCGGGCAGCCACACAGCTCTTGTGTCCGCAAACATTTGAACAGCATTTCTCGAACGGCTCACAGTCCTAGAGGAACAAAAAAGATATGTCATTAGGAGTGTGCCCAAAGTTTGTGGAAGTTATTAGCTTGTCTGAAACTGTAGGACTGTTAGAAGTCCATCCGGTTTTTTTTTCATAGGCTAAAGGCTAAAGTTTTTCACTGAATTCAAACAAGGAGAACAAATTTTGTCTTAATTTCTGTCTTAATTACTAAACTTATTGAATTAGACCTTTTCTGGTCTTATAGCAACTCAAATGGGTCAATTTGCTACATTTAATGACATCTGGATTAATAAATAGACAGATTTTTAGTTCTCAGGAAAAACATGCTATTTTATAATGTTAACATGATATTATTTTAATATGTGAACATTTTATCGTACAGACAGTGGATGTATGGTTATTTTATTTTTGCTGCAAAGGGTATGCTGCAAATATACCCTTACAAAAAATTACCATGATAACCATGGTTACAGCCAAACACCCATTTGTTACTATAGTAAAATCTAAAATTAATTTAAAAAAAAAAATATATATATATATATATTATATATATATATATATTCAATAATTTGTTAAAATTATTATCATAAAAACTATATTTTGAAAATCATTCTGTCCTTTTGTTATGTTTATTATTTGATGAAGTAGTGGCTAATCGTGCCACTTTTTACTATACTGACAAACACAACACACCACAGTTTTACTATACTGACAAAATAGCAACTATGGTACTTGGGCGTAAAACCATGGTTACCATGGTGAATGTGTTCAAATGCACCATGATAACCATAGTTTCTTCCTAAATATTGTTGTTGCAAATCGTATTGTTACAAATCTAAATTACAAATTAATTTAATACAAATTATTTAATCATTAAATTTAATTAATCATTCAATTTAAAAATAATTCAATTTAATTAAATAATTAAATCATTAAATTACTAATTGACAGTCTAATGTCTCATTATAGTACGAAAACTAGAAACTGCACAGCACTATTTTAATACTTATATTTAAAAAATGGCTACAATATTTGTAATTTATAGTCATGATAAAAAACAGAGACATGCTGGAATGGAGCGGCTTAAGTTCACCTGGTCGGTCTCGCACTCTCGCGTGCAGGTGCTCATCGCATCCACCCACAGGTTCGGGTTCATCTCGTTCGGACACATCCCTGCGTGAGAATAAACCACTTTGGACAGGGTCATTGGCATCGCTCTCGCGCGCAAGCCCAAACACAAGACGCAGAACAGTCCAAACAAAAACCAGATCCATCTGGGAAACAGCATCCACCACATATCCAGACGATAAGAAGTCCTTTCGAAAAAGAAAACGTCCCAGGGGTCGAAAAGCTACGCAGTCATTTCCCTGTGCGTAAAACAGGGCACAAGTAAGTGGGGACCCCGGCTATAGCGGAGGACGTGCGATCCGTTCAAGAGGTTTGTGGAGTGGAGGAGCGGTCGATGCGCGCGCGACGTTCATCAGTGCTGGGAGATTATAGGTTGCGGGTTCGACCCTATTACTAAACATTTCATATTCTTGTAAACAAAGCCTAACTGCTCTTTTTTTGTGTGCAAATTTTATATAGCACAGTGATAACTTCTTGAATGTCTTTGAAATTTAAGACGCTGAGAGTCACCTGGGTGACGCATTAGAGCACCTTTTAACTCTTTACTACCCTAAAAGAAGTCGTCGGCTATGTTTGGAATGGACAGCTGGTGTAGGCTACTGCATAGACCACAGTGCGCAGTGTACACTGAAAACTGGCCACTCAGTTTCTTTTGAAGTATGTGAAGCACTATGCAGGACGCAAAGATAAACAATTCAAATGGTATGTTGCCACACTCACCAACGCTTGCGTGTTTTGCATGTTCAAATGATATTAAATGATTATAGGTACAAATTGAGAGCAAATGATTGCACTATAAAGTTGGAATTACGAGACGGAAACTTCCGTTTAAAGCCTGACAGTCTTGAGTTGAATGACTGTCAGTTAAAGAATTATGAACTAACTGGAATTGGTTACAGTCAGTGTTGTTTATAATGCAGTACTAGCAATTAATTATTGTAATTTAATTACTTTTTCCTTTGAAAGAAAAATAAGGGATTACTCTTAAGTTTTCTGTAATTAAATTATTTCTGATGTAATTGCATTAAATACTATAGAACAATAAAACAGTAGTGGATTTAACATCAAAATGTAGCATCTAATGTTAAAGTTTGTGTTTTTTATTTAACCTTCTCCCTTTCAGTACTTTGGTCAGTTCAAGAATAATTTATGCAAATGTATATTATTTCTTTGAAAAATTAAAAGAGCAGTGTTCATGTCTTGTATTGTTCAACTGGTCAAGGTTGATATGGGATTTAGAAAGCGATTAGTAAAAATGTAGTAATGCAATACTTTTTGGAGAGCGTAATAATTACACCATTGAAGGTTACTTTTTTAAAGTAACTTAACCAACACTGGTTACAGCACATTTTTTGTATGACATTTTATGTACGATTAATTAATACTACAGATAAAACTTTCCAGATACCAAAACATACTACTTATTTACACATTAAAAAAATATTTTCAAAGTTAAATAAACAAAGATTATATAGAAGTCTTTGTACTTTTTTGTATATACAGTCTTTGTATTTCAAAATTTAACATTTAATTCAACGTTACTTCTCTGTTTTTTTTCTTTGTAATTAATTGTGATATTTACTAGCAATTTCTGAGGGAAAATTGTTTCTACATCAATCCCCCCCCCACCCCACCCCACATTTTTGTTTCCCATTATTCTGGCACCAACGAATAAAAAAAAAAGCACAGTTAAAGCATAAATCAAATACCTAATGCACCGCCTTTGCTCTTCATTATGTTGCATTAGCATGAAAAAGCTTCCTGTATTTGTCAGAAGGTAAAAATAGAGAGATAAATATTAAATCTTAAATGTAATTTATTCCTGTGACGCAAAGCTGAATTTTCAGCATCATTACTCCAGTTTTCAGTGTCACATGATCCTTCAGAAATCATTCAAATATTTGCTGCTCAGGAAACATTTCTTATCAATGTTGAAAATATTTGGAATCTGTAATACAGGATTCTTTGATGAATAAAAAAGTTCAAAAGAACAGCATTTATTTGAAATAGAAATCTTTTCAGCCCTACTGAATTAAAGTAGTAATTTCTTTTTAAAAAATCTTACCGACCCCTATTATGTACACTTAATGGCAAGGTACATACTATATTAAATATGTGACTGTCAAACATGGAATTCAACATGAATATTATAAGTCTTCAAGTGATGTTCAATCTAATAATACCAATAAACACACTGATGCCAGGCACATATTCACCCAAGTTATTCATGTTAATCTGTGTCCCATCTGACTTTAGCAGACATGGGAACGTTACCTCCAGCTGTGCTGGTACAGAGTAGAGGTCATGTGGTTCAAACATACAACCAATTCTGTCAGCAATAAACACCAGACTTCATATGAAACTGGCTTACAGTGTTTCTCCTCCCCCGTATTTTTAGTCTCCCTACAGCTTTATCAAGAGCAGATACTTAAGAGTCTAAAAAAATGAAATGATCAAAAATATATGATAACATAATTTCTAGGAGAATGATCATTTGTAGTCTGCTGAGCTCTAACTGGAAAACCCTTGCATTTTACATTCAGAAACAATCAACTCAATGAAACAAATAACAATTCCTTTGTCTAACTAAATAACATGAGGCTTGTGTTAGTTTGTTTAACCAAACTGACCTGGAATCACTTAAATTCCATCTTCTATGGATTTTTCCGAGTAAGCAGGCACAATTTTGACGTAGTAACTTATGAATTAACAACATGCACATGTAAAAGATAAACTGAATCAAATCCATCTTTTATGTGACTGTGAATTCACAAGTCCATCCAGAACAGTTCAATATTTTGAGAACAACACACTGCAGTATGACAGAAATGTGCAGCTGTCTCCGTTTCATTTCATGAGAACATGTACCACCCCCCTTGCATTTTACATTCAGAAACAATCAACTCAATGAAACAAATAACAATTCCTTTGTCTAAATAACATGAGGCTTGTGTTAGTTTGTTTAACCAAACTGACCTGGAATCACTTAAATTCCATCTTCTATGGATTTTTCCGAGTAAGCAGGCACAATTTTGACGTAGTAACTTATGAATTAACAACATGCACATGTAAAAGATAAACTGAATCAAATCCATCTTTTATGTGACTGTGAATTCACAAGTCCATCCAGAACAGTTCAATATTTTGAGAACAACACACTGCAGTATGACAGAAATGTGCAGCTGTCTCCGTTTCATTTCATGAGAACATGTACCACCTGCACTAAATCAATGCACTGCAACAGAGGAGTGATTTAATGGTGCTTCCACTTAAGATTAATCTTTTGTGTGAACTTATGAGCTTTCTGAAAGGTATTAACGCTGTCTGTATGCCGGGGCTCCCCACTAGCAGGAAAGGTCATAAAAAACAATCAACATGTTATTACCTCTCATAAGCTCATTATATCGTCTGACTCGCATACAAAAATAATTAGTAACACTCAGTTGAGCTTTGTTTTAAATGTTCTTTATAGAAACGAGCCGCCTCCACACGCACGCAGCATGTGTCACCGTCAATTCTCAGCACAGCAGGCTGTTCTTATGCAAGAGGTGCAGAATGTGTGTTGCTACATCTGGAGGACACATGCGATCTGTTTTCATAAAAATAAAAAAAAATGTACTCTGTACACAATCTGCCTCAGACTTACTGAGTTTAGGTCAAAATATGCACTATATAAAAAAAAACTGCCACGAACACACTATATATACTCTCTCTTTATACACACACACACACAGATGATAGATAGATAGATAGATAGATAGATAGATAGATAGATAGATAGATAGATAGATAGATAGATAGATAGATAGATTATATATGCATAATTATTGCAAAATATAATTATGTATATATTTAGATAGATAGATAGATAGATAGATAGATAGATAGATAGATAGATAGATAGATAGATTATATATGCATAATTATTGCAAAATATAATTATGTATATATTTAACGGTTAATATTGTATATTATTAACATTCTAACCTATTTTATATATATATTTATTTAAAAATGTATGTTTATAAACATTTTTAAATGTTTTAAATGTATGCATTTATATACACTCACACATACATATATACGTTTAATAATATTTCATAATGATGTATATATTTTATAGTTAATATGCTGTATTCACAGAATTTAACATTTCAACAACAAATCTATATATAGATTGTAATAAATATATATATATATATATATATATATATAATTTAAATTTTGTTACAATAAAACAATTCTGTTCTATTAAAAAGGTTCTGTTTGTGAACAATATTATGATATTGTATTATAAATGAACATGAGTATATTTAACTTATATCTTTAACTTAACTTATTTAAAAAAGTAGCAAATTAATAGATGCTATATAGAACTTATTTGTTATTCATATTTACTTAGTACAAAACTACATATATCTATAGTTACAAAAAATGTACAGACATAATATTTTATATATAAATGTCTATACATTTTTTTTTTTTACATATATATACACTTCTCTTATAACGGCTATATTAGTTGAGAGGTTAATACGAGACAGCTGTTCTCTGATCAAAAGAGTTTGTCAGGTGCAGCTGGATGTCTGGTTTTAAGACAGACCCACTGAGAAGGCAGGTGTTTACTGACAACTGAGCGAGATCTCATGCTAGTTTCACCATAAGGGGCAAGAGATGTGATATGGTATGAAGACATGAAAAGATAACTCCACTATATTAAAGTTCAAATGCGAAACCAAGCTGAGAACATGACAGCAGTTGTTTATACGATTTTCTCCGGATACTAGTTACAATGAATAGTTTGCATTGGATCATTCACACATTTTTTTAGTTCTTGCACAAATAGAAGGATTCTAGAGTAATTTCCTCTGTAATTTCCCATTGTCTCTAGAGGCCTGCATGCTTGTGTGATCTATAGCGTTTCCCTTAAAATGTGCAACTGAGCGAAAGAGATCAAATGGCAGTTGGTGAACCGAGTTAGTAGTCCCCTCAAATAGATTGATGTGAAACAAATTTATGAGTTGAAATAAAACTTCCGTCAGGGTTTCGATATTATATGACACCAATCCTGCAAAGAATATTTCATCATTGTTTAGAAGCATCATTTTTTCAGTACAACTGACTTTGAGAGGACTATTCACACTCTACTGCTCAAACCTAGAACATAGTCTACATTAAATCTTAAGATTTCTGAAAGCTCTTGGAAACTTTGCATTTTTTCTACTTGCACGAGTACGACCAAAACCCCTATAGCCAATTTTATATTTGCAATTTATATTAGACATTTAATTAAAATCCAAATCTAACAAGCTTTTATTATTGTAATTCTCCTCCACAATATTGTCCTCTGAATTTCAAACTTTTAATGAAAGTATCTATTCCTCTCAAATGCTGATGTTTAAAACATCTTTAAAATGCTGATCCAAAGCTAAATTTGGCATTCTATATGTAGTCTAGTCCAGTAACTCTGATATGCTGTGTGGACCCCACAGAAGAGTTTAATGGAGTGGAAACACATCCTTCCTCCTAGAGAAAGAGCATTAGTGCTGTCTGGAGTCTCATTTCTACAAGACTAAGCCTGTCCTCTATTGGCAAACTTCAGCAATGGCATGTTGCACTGGCTTTTTCCCCCTTGTTAAACCTAAAGAAAGATATGTTCATGACGCATGCATTTTAACCCTTTCACCTTTTGCCCCATGTTCGTTCAAAGACATATTTTTAGAAAACACCACAAAGAAACAACGTTCTTGTTGTATAAGTGTACTGAGAACGTTTAAAATATTCAAATGCTGCGAGTTAAGCTGTATTTGATCTCTAGAATATGACTAATAAACATTTCTCTAACTTTAAAGGATTGAAAAAACCCACACACATAAAAAAAAAATCACTTTATATAAAGCGATAACATAAAAGCTTTTAAATTAAAAAAAAAATCTAAATGTAATAAATATAGTTTAAGTTTAATATATATGACAATATTATATAATTTATTTTAATAGTAATTTTAACAATTTTAAAAATGTAATATTTTTTATTTTAAATTGCATTAATCTAGGTTAATATATGCTGTAAACTGTCAATCATGTTAACCACACACATTAAAAAGAAACAAAAAATAAAGCCAAGAAAATCCTTTAAATGGTTTTCCAGCTGTCTTTTAGTTAATTGAGAACATATGAAAGAACAAAAATCGACATGGTTTCATTTAAACTGAAGTGTATAATACTTTTAATCCTCAGATTCTAGTATTATACAATACAAAAAAAATTGCACATAAAAAACAAACAAACAAAAAACTTTAATGTCAATAATTTATCAATGTCTTTCCAAGGAGCTAATGTTACATCTCAACAATAGTAGCATATTGTTAACATATCTAATGATCGTATGCTTGGTTAGACAGTCAAACCCTCAGAGAAAACTAAAAACAATTCATAAGACAAATCTTTAGAAATTCTTCTCACAGTAACACAATCTTGATCAAGTCCAAAAGCTAATTTACAACAATGTAGTGTTTATGCGCCGCTTCTAAAACTAACCTCAAGCATTCCCACCAAAACTGCGACCAGAAATTTATTTTATGCTCATAATCAACAAAGCAGCAAAGTGTTTAGTAAAATGGCACTACTATTACTGCTATATCTTGAATACAGATCCTGCTTCTCAAATATGGGAGAACTAAGCACTCAAGGGAAGTCAATATGATGCTCACTGGAAGCTCTCAGTGGTTAAATATCTTATTATTAATCTCCAATTCAGCTCCTCCTAGGGGAAAATGAAGAAATCTTTTGCTACATTAAGTTCAAGAGAAACAAAGGACATTTTGTGTTCACACATGAGGCTGATCTACTTTAATCAGTCCATGCTAGTTTATAGAACGAGTTATTTGGCTTACAGTGACTGATGGAACAGCATTCAAAATACAGCACTGAATTCTCAAGGGTTAAATATAAAGGACGCTTCTCCAATAATAGCAAGGTTTTGGTAAATTGCACAGAGAGTTGTCTGGCAAACAAAATATGTTTTGATTTCAAAGCATTGGTATGAAATAAGCGTGGCTTCCTCCAATCAATGCAGGCATATAAACCACTAAACAACTAATTGGCCAGCGTGTTGGACAGATCTCTTGCGATAGGACAGTCTACATTTGTTTGGATGTATGATGAAATGCCTGAAGGCAATATGAAGGCAAGGCAGTGAGACAGATCTGAACGGCCAGCGGCCGACAGTATGCAAAAGTGGTGCATTTCAATATTTTCCAAAGTCCAGTCGAAAGCTGAATGGATCTGAATATTCAAATCAACAAGAACAAGCTATCAATGGTTACAATGGAGGAGGAGGCACTAAGGATGCATCTGTAAATGAAGGAGACGAGGAATAAGGCTAACATGTTATATGAACCATTTACCAACCCAACACAGAAGCATATTTTGGGATCCGAAATGCGTTTGGGATTTCAGGAAGCAGGTTGCAGATAAAGTGCGAGTCTCTAAAGTGAAGCTAGTAGGTGAGCCTGGAGGCCTTCATGTTGTAGCAGGGCCTGTCAGTCAGACCTCCCTGACCTCCAGAGAACAGTGACAAGCTTTCGGTTTTCTCCAGCACCACCTCCAACTCCTGGAAATCCTGTAGCCGTGCCACATCTTTATCCTGTTAAAAGAACATGTATACATTTAGACAGATGCAGTGTTGAATGATCTGAAATAGGGTTGTACGATAAATCACAATTTACGCTTCTCTCGATATTTGCACGCTGGTTCTAGAAAAGATATAGTATATATTTTTTCCTTTGACAGTTGTGCCATCTTGCATTGATAAGAAGCTTTCATGTATGTGGTTGCCATATGTTAAGAAATCCCCCAATCAGAACTTTTCTCTTAAATGGATACATTTTCTGCCGAGTGCTTTACTTAATCTTCCCAAGATGACAACCATGTGCAGAAAAAAAACAATGAAAACAGCTGTAAACATGTACGATGGAGCTTAGCAAGTGCCACTGCAATATTTCGCTCAAATGAAACATCCCATGATGCAGTAGGGCTGTTCAGCTCAGTACATTGAAGAATTCTTGCCTGAGGCTTTTGTACCCATCATTTTTGTTTAAAAACACTAAAAACTCAACTCCCCCAGTGTCTGCAGTTTAATATAATAAAATGGCCAAAAGTACTGTCAGATTTCAGCCATAAGAATCTTGTTTGTCGCTCCTTTTGCAGCTAGAACTGCCTCTACTCAATGTTAAAAAGCACTGCTCAGATTTACCAGCTCAACAAACCTTGTCTGTAGATGTAGACATGTTTAAACAGGAGAGGATCCTGCTTAACCAAACAGAATGTCACTTTTATGTAGCATCAAGATGTTTAAGAGGCCCAAACTAAACCACGAGGAACAGATCCAAATCCATATTCCTCCAACTGCTAGACATATGCATTTGTGCAGGAAGTGTTGTTTTTGTATTAACACAAGTGCAAGATCAAACAACAATACTGCCACCAGGATGATTTTGTTGTCGTGCCCAACAACACTCTTAACCCATAATAGTATTTATAAATGTACAATTTACAAATGTTTTATTGCTTTTAGATGGTTACAACAGAAGAACAAATATTAGGGGAACACAAATTTATATTTAAACATGTTTTAAATCAAATTCATTCAAGGGTTAGTTCACATCAAAAGTTTTAAATGCTCAAATAATTTACTTGCCATTATAGTTGTTCCAAACCTGTATTTGTTTCTTTCTTCTGCTTAACACCAAAGAAGATATTTTGAAGAATGTTAGTAACCAAACAGTTCATGGTAGCCATTGAATTCCATAGTATGGAAAAAAATACTATGGAAGTCAATGGCTACCGTCAACTTAAAAAAAAAAAAACATTCTTTAAAATATCTTCTTTTGTGTTCAGCAGAAGAAAGAAACATACAGGTTTGGAACAATTTGAGGGTCAGTAAATGACGACAATTTTCATTTTTGGGTGAACTATCCCTTAAACTATTCCTCTTTAAGATATTGTTCCTGACTTGTAAAGTAAGGTTTAGGGCTGCACGATTTGGGGAAAATATATTTGTAATTTTTCTAAAAAAAAAAAAACATTCTTTAAAATATCTTCTTTTGTGTTCAGCAGAAGAAAGAAACATACAGGTTTGGAACAATTTGAGGGTCAGTAAATGACGACAATTTTCATTTTTGGGTGAACTATCCCTTAAACTATTCCTCTTTAAGATATTGTTCCTGACTTGTAAAGTAAGGTTTAGGGCTGCACGATTTGGGGAAAATATATTTGTAATTTTTCCAATTAAACACCCAAAAACTATCAATGAAAAACAAAATTATTGTAATTGAAAAAAATTTATTCAATTATAATCAAAAATAATTTATTCAAATAATTAAATATTTGAAATATATTACAATTAATTAAAACTGACAATTTTACCCATTTTCATGTGTCTGTCAGCAAATGCTAATGCCAAACCTGTTGAATGTAAGTGTAGCTGCTATTTGTGTACTGCATATGTAGAGCATCCAAATCAGTCACTTATGAGGTTCCATCTCTGTTAGGATACTACCCTATGTAGGCAGTAGGCTGTGAGGCAGCTGACTTGACTTAGCTTTCTTTTTCTCAGGCCTCACCTTTCTGAGCATAGTGTTGGGCAGCTTGCGGATCTTCTCCACATGTTCTGCGCTGATGTCCAGCTCGCGGCAGCACACACGGAGGAGGGCACGGTACGTCAGCTCCTGCCGGTCCAGCTCCACCTCGATGAAATCGTTCTCTCTGACATTGGTGTTCTGGATGCGGACCTTTAGTACGAGCTCTGAGAAGAGACAGCAAGTCTGAGATTGTGACTTGAGGAATCTCTCTCTGCATTCCTCAAACCAGTCTGTTTGAGTGCAAGTGCATTTAAAGAAAGAGTGCGCAAACCTGTTAGCGGAGATCTACTGCTGCCTTCAAGTCATGTTGAAAAGAACGAATTTATGAGATATGCATTTTTTTTAAAGTCAATATGTATGTACAATACCTTAAATGTAAATGAGCAGCTGTGATTTGGAGTAAAATACATTACCGTTTAGGGTCACTTTGATGTTTTTTTTTTAATAAAATGTATATTATTATTGTAAGTGACAGTAAAGACATTTATAAGGTTAAAAAAGATTTCTATTTCAAATAAATGCAGTTTTATTTTAACTTTCTATTCAAAGAATCCTGAAAAAAAAAGTATAAACGTTTCCACAAAACTATTAAGCAGCACAACTGTTTTCAACATCGATAAAAAATGTTTCTTGAGCAGCAAATCAGCATATTAGAATGATTTCTGAAGGATCATGTGACACTGAAGACTGGAGTAATGACGCTGAAAATTCAGCTTTGATCACAGGAATAAATGACATTTGAACATATATTAAAATACACATGCAATTATTTTAATTGTAATAATATTTCACTAAATTATTTTCACTCAGTTTCTGAATAAATGCAGCCTTGGTGAGCATAAGAGACTAAAAAGATTAAAGATTAAAAAGAATGTGTGTGTCGTGTGTGTCTGTGTGTGTGCAAGACAATTAATTAGCATTAATCTGTTACTATAAATGTTATTATATAATATATATACAACAATGTATACATTTATAATTTTATTATGAATTTTAATTTTAAATTCATAAAAGCAATTTGGTAACACTTTACTTGAAGGGGTGTGCATAAGACTGTCATGACACCTTCATAATCATGACATGACACATGTCATGAATATGAAGGAGGTTGTATGCATGTTTATGACAACTGTCATTAAGTGTCATTCGCTCAGTTATGTCATTTTTAATGCAAATATGACATTATTTGACCTAACCCTAACCTACCCCTACCCCTACCCTTACCCCCAACCATAGCCCATAACAAAGACATCTCAAACAATGTCATCTTTGCATTAAAAATTACATAACTGAGCGAATGACACTTAATGACAGTTGTCATAAACATGCATAAAAAACCTTCATATTCATGACATGTGTCATGCCATGATTATGTAGGTGTCATGTCATGATTATGAAGGTGTCATGTCAGTCTTATGCACACCCCTTCAAGTAAAGTGTAACCAGCAATTTAAAGTAAAACTATAGTAATTTATTGTAACAGATATTGTTACTTTTTCCAATTTCTTTCACCATTTTCATTATTTACAGTGTTTAGATACTACAGGGCCTTTAGATACTCTTCACTGACTAGTTCACTGACCAACAAGCTTCCTAATAAATCCTCACTGTACCTTGTACGTTAACAGGAAAAGCGCTGGTGAAAAAGAAGGGCTGGAAGGCCGGCATGGAGCCACCGAGCTGAGAGCAGTTGATCTGCTGCGGGATGGACGGCTGCCGGGTGACGGCGGCACTGGGAACCTGCGACTGGCCGCTGCTTCCGCTGGGAGAAGGAACTGTGGGACACACTGGGCCGTTCTGTGCTATGGGATGAGGGTGTGTATACTCGCAGTGGTTGGTGTGATGAGTCTCTGAGGAGAGCTCCATGGGCAGGCCGCCGTTCTGCTCCACCACGGGGATGTAGGGTAACTCCTGCTGGCTCTGGCTGTCTGAGTAAAGGCTCTTGGGCTGCTGATGCTGAGGCGGAAGCTGCTGCTCTTGTGTCGGCGATAAAGTCGCTGGTTCCGACTCCAGGGGCTCTGAATGATTGTTGGTGCTGTTTTGCTGTGCTATGCTCATGTTATCTTTGTCCATCTTGCTGTACAGGAAGGGCGGGTTGGAAAGATAGTTTGGAATGATTGGCAGCTCTGGTTCCTTCAACTCAGGCATGTCTTCCTCTTCCACTGGAGACGGAACGACAAGCATGAATGTGACAGTGTAAGGACATTTAAAGTGCTTACTGACCGTATACGGAAGGTTTTTTTGTTTTCATGTTTGTATTTTAGTGTACTGCAGTGTACAAAAAATTCTATATGTTATAATAAATTGATAAATCAATTATAAATTATACCATTATGGCCAATGATTGATAAATTGCCAGTAATAAAATTCTATAATATTTTGTCTAAATAACTGAATAAATAAATAAAACACTACAAACAAAATTTAATAGTTGAACTAGTGAATTTAGGCATCACAATATTATAATGTACAGTATGAAAATGGATATTCATTTTAAGATTCACTAAAGTTTACATTTA
This sequence comes from Sinocyclocheilus grahami, assembly GCF_001515645.1. Classification (NCBI taxonomy): domain Eukaryota; kingdom Metazoa; phylum Chordata; class Actinopteri; order Cypriniformes; family Cyprinidae; genus Sinocyclocheilus; species Sinocyclocheilus grahami. The sequence goes on from NW_015505184.1 coordinate 361,478, forward strand.
ATGTTATTAAATTTGTAGTGTTTGTAAAGGTTAATTTTAAGATAAAGCTTTAAAAAGTTGCTCAAGATGTCAAAACTGGAATATGGAATGTTTTAAATATGTATTTTAGTGTTTTCAAGAATTAATACTATCAAAAAATAGTGATGCAAAATTTGAAAATGTATAATGTTATGGCTGATAAATTCTGTAATATTTTATCTAAAAAAATTGTAGCATTCAAAACTATTGCTTTTAGTTTTTAATGTTTAAAAACTAAAAGCAATGGTTTTGAATGCTACAAATTTGGCATCACAATATAAAAATTTTAATTAAATTAAATGTAACCCCATGTTTTAAAGATCTTCTGAAAAATGCATGCATTTATTTTTTGTAATCTCAATTATCTTTATTTCTCAGGAAAGTGCATTGTAAATTGACCATATTAACACTGACAAAACATGCAAAAAATAAATAAATAAAACAATAGTTTTAACCACTATAGATAAATTTAGATTACACAAAATTATAAAAACTATTAATAATACAAATAAATAAAGACAAAAAGTAATATTCATTTTGAGATTTGTTAAAGATTAAAGAGTGTTAAATTATTAGTTTTTAAAGATTAAACTGGCAGCAAAGGTAATCTATATATTGAAATGGTGAACATTTCTACATGTAAAATCAATTATCCAATACTGATAAATAATAACAACAATAAATCTCTAACATTAGTCGACAACCAATATGATACTGAAATAATGTGCATCCCAAACAAAAACAGACTTAAGACATTTGATTTAATATGCAAATGCATCATAAACATGAGTCATATGAATGCATAGGAGCATTTGAATCAGTCATGATTTGTATTTATGCATACCATCCTCACGCATTTATATTCTAGTGCAGAGGTTCTCAACTTTGGCCCTCCAGGTCCAACCCTAATTAAACCCACCTGAACAAGCTAATCAAGGTCTTCAGGATCACTAGAGAGTTACAGGCAGTTGATTTTTGACCAAGGTTGGAGCTAAACTCAACAGCAAAGTGGACCTCGAGGGCCAGAGTTGAGAAACCCTGTTCTAGTGTACTGATTCCAGTAAACATAACATTTAGGCAATGGACTGTAAATATCTAGACTTTATAGAAAGTATAAGAGCACCTAACACATCATGTCCTGTGATACAGAAGGTAGGATTTCTGAAAAAATACCTCCAATTAGTCTTCTGATTTCAGGTTTGGAAGTGAGTTGAACGGCTAACTCTTCTTTCGCTGTTAGAATGTCTTTGTCGGCTCCGGCGTTCAGCAGATAGGCCACTATGTGTTTGTGGTTTCTTTTACAGGCCCAATGCAAACACGTCCTGGATGAACAAGGGACATCAGAACTACTTAAACATGGTTTCCAACGTGCACTGCATCAGTCAAATGAGTTTGAATGCATTAAGGCATTACTAAAAAAAGCAGTCAACGCTTAGCATGAATGTCAGGACAAATCTAACACCTCCATTCAGTTGCTCAACAAATATCCACAGTGAGAAAACGGAGAGCTTAAAGACAAGCTGTCTAATTGAGCATGTCAGGAATGCTACCAGGCTAGATGAAAGGTAAGGGCTTATCTACAGAGCTCATAAACTATTCAGTTTTCCTCAGTCCTGCTCTGCACATTATAAAGGGCTTTCTGCATTACATCATGACCCTGGGCTTATGCATTTTAAATCCTATTAAGGCCACATTTAAACCTTAGTTAATCAACATTACGTATTAAACATTTAAGCAGTGTGCATGCTATACAACGTAAAACAATCAGGTGCAAGAAGGTAGTGAGTTGATTAGCAACAGACAACCAATTACAAACTGTCTTACACATTTGGCCCCGCCCCAAATTCACATCATTGGTTGATCCAGTGTTGCCTCTGCATATTAAAATTAAAGTATTTTAATATAAGAAAAGTAAAGAAAGAAGGAACGATTTCATTGAGGAGCAGCTGGTGCAGGACTTAAGGAGTAGTTTGCACCAAAATTAGTTTAAATTCAATCATGTATGTTTAAAAAAAGTTTATTTCTTCATAATAATAACTCCTTACATTTATATAGCGCTTTTCTGGGCACTCGAAGTGCTTTACATAGAAGGGGGGGGATCTCCTCAACCACCACCAGTGTGCAGCATCCACCTGGATGATGCGACGGCAGCCATATTGCGCCAGAACGCCCACCACACACCAGCTTACTGGTGGAGAGGAGACAGAGTGATGAAGCCAATCAGCAGATATGGGGATGGTTAGGAGGCCATGATGGTTAGAGGCCAATGGGTGAATTTGGCCAGGATGCCGGGGTTACACCCCTACTTTTTTTCGAAGGACATCCTGGGATTTTTAATGACCGCAGAGAGTCAGGACCTCGGTTTAACGTCTCATCCGAAAGACGGAAATAATTATTATTTATTATTATTTCTTCATGGGCACAAATTTGGAGAAATTAACATCACTTGCTCACCAATGGATCCTCTGCAGTGAATGGGGGCCGTCAGAATGAGTCCAAACAGCTGATAAAAACAACACAGTAATGCACAAGTAATTGACGTCTCTAATGAATTGAAAATTCGCATGTTCTTAAACAAATCCATCCAGACATTTTTAGCTTGAAACTGTCGCTAAAATACTTCTGCCCATAATATCGCTTTCTACAGTAAAAAAAAACACGTAATCTTGTCTGAATCAGGAGAGAAATATGCACAGATCAAGCAGCGTTTACAAGTGAAAGCAGTTCTAAACAAATATGTCACAGTATTTTGATGTCAGAATGAGTCCAAACAGCTGATAAAAACAACACAGTAATGCACAAGTAATTGACGTCTCTAATGAATTGAAAATTCGCATGTTCTTAAACAAATCCATCCAGACATTTTTAGCTTGAAACTGTCGCTAAAATACTTCTGCCCATAATATCGCTTTCTACAGTAAAAAAAAACACGTAATCTTGTCTGAATCAGGAGAGAAATATGCACAGATCAAGCAGCGTTTACAAGTGAAAGCAGTTCTAAACAAATATGTCACAGTATTTTGATGTGATTGGACACTCATTCTGACGGCACCCATTCACTGCAGAGGATCCACTGGTGAGCAAGTGATGTAATGCTACATTTCTCCAAATCTGTTCCCATGAAGAAACAAACTCATCTACATCTTGAATGGCATGAAGGCGAGTAGTAGTACTAGTTTTCATTTTAGGGTGAACTATTCCTTTACGAAGGGGGACACTGCGCCCCCTGTTCACATATCTGGTCACTCCACTAATGTCTTCACTGTCAGGCAATTCATTAAGAATTAAGAATAAAGGCGAATTGCTGTTTAAGAAAAGGTTAATATAACTGTATACGCTTAGAAAATCAAACAGAGTAATTTCGCCTGTTGGGTGAGTGTTAATACGCACCATCCGTTAATCTCATTTTGAGAGTTGATGTTGACTCCGCTCTCCACTAAAGTCTTCACCTCATCAATGTCTCCGATGGCACTGGCCTCTCTCAGACGCTCCTGTAACTCTTTATCCAGCGATGTCGTTGACATTATTCCAGTCTTTATGGAAATAAAAGCTTCATACGAACTGACACACTGTGCTTTTAAGACAGGAGACACAAATAGACTCTCAACTTGCTCCGCCGTGGCTTAAACTGTTTCCTGTTCTGGATGATTTTCGACAGGCGAGTCTATTTAGAGTCTTTGGATTGAAATCGGATCAAAACGGCACACTATAATAAATCGGGTTGTGATCAAATAATCTTTCGCCGACTACTGCAATCCACTCGTATGCGCCGCACCTCCCATGTTGGGGGCAGTTTTCTGTGTAACACCTTCGGATCATGATCTTTGGTTCCTACTTACGATAGCCGGTAAATCATTCTTAAAAACTAAGATAAGAGTCCGATCAGAGGTCAAGGAATACAAAATCTGTAGTCAATAAACAGACTCTGTACAAGATAATACACTGATATTATTTATTGATCAAGGAGCATCATGGAACTGCAGCAATTAACTGTGTCGTGCAGATAATATTAGTGTTTCATTAAATTTCAAATAAAAAGTCACAAATATGTTGTCTTCATGTGAGAATTTACATATTTATGTATTGGCATACAAATATTTAACATTATGTTCGTTGTAACTGTGATTGAATTGATATTACATTGATATATGTGATAAAAATAAACATTTACATTCATGCATTAGGCTCAAAAGCACACCCAAAGCAACTCCCATTGCATTCAAGATAAAACATTTTATCAGTTTTCTTGCTTTTGGAACAATTGGATTTTGCAAGACCTCATTCTTAGCAGAAACTACGGTTAACATGGTAAATCTTTAAATAACACTGCAAATCTATAATCCAGATAACCAATGATAATGATCAAAGGAATTAACAGATATTCGGATCTCAGCCCGGCTCGATCAATATTATGTGCACATCATTTTAAACATTTGTCTAAACTATTATTCATTTCCTTTGGTGTGGAAAAAAAACATCCAACAAGAACACATATTTTCCAGAAAGAGAGTGATCACAAATTTCAGCAAAGCTGAAGTATTATTCAGTATCTTAAAACATTGCAGAGTTCACTCAAATACTGTACAAACTGATATTATATTAAACTACGCTGTCCTTGTGAAACAGTAAGCACTTTTTGTTGGCGGGCATATCAACCTGAAAAAAAAAAAAGAAAGATGACTCAAAGTGGTGAATAATCACACAATCAAGTCAATCACATTTAATAGTAAGAACTAGGTGTATAAGGCATGATGTCAGATTAATTTGCAATGGATCATGGCCAAGTAATGGATTATAGCCTCTAGGAAAAACCTTCAGAAGAAGAATTTTAGTGAACAGAAATAGGCAAGGGAGGCTTGACATGGACCATGTATAGCAGGGGTGCCCAAACTCGGTCCTGGAAGGCCGGTGTCCTGCAGAGTTTAGCTCCAACTTGCCTCAACACACCTGCCTTCAAGTTTCTAGTATGCCTAGTAAGAGCTTGATTAGCTGGTTCAGGTGTGTTTAATTGGGGTTGAAGCTAAACTCTTCAGGACACCGGCCCTCCAGGACCGAGTTTGGGCACCCCTGATGTATAGCATCTTAAAGTATATTTTCATCTAGCATGCACTGCACTATACCAGGTTTTGAATTAAGCTATACATTTTAGTAATAAAACGCTTACAATTTCCTCCTCTTGGCCTAGCGTTTTCAGGAATGACACCTCTCTTAGACCCCACTCTGGATTTCTGTAAAGCAAAATTGTTGAAAACGTTATGATAAAGGGTAAAATTGTAAGAGAACTTGTATTAGGATTTTTTATGTTATCCTTTGGGATTCAGACTGCAAAAAATTAATTGACTTTCTCAGTATTTGTAACGTTCCTAAAACATGATACATTTACTTGAAGCAAAATGATTATTAGGTCTATTAGATATTAAATCATAAATCTATTTATAGTTTATGCTTAAAACAAGAAAAAATATGTCAGTGAGGTGAGAAAAATAAACTTATAAACTTTTTGTTTGTTTATTTTAATGTTGATAGTTTTTTCAGAAACAATACATCTTAAGTCCTTTTTCATGATTTAATTTAAATTGATTAAAAAAATGATTGACTTTCTCAGTATTTGTAACGTTCCTAAAACATGATACATTTACTTGAAGCAAAATGATTATTAGGTCTATTAGATATTAAATCATAAATCTATTTATAGTTTATGCTTAAAACAAGAAAAAATATGTCAGTGAGGTGAGAAAAATAAACTTATAAACTTTTTGTTTGTTTGTTTTAATGTTGATAGTTTTTTCAGAAACAATACATCTTAAGTCCTTTTTCATGATTTAATTTAAATTGATTAAAAAAATTATAGATATTTGTATTGAAAAACAAGACAAAAATACTAAGAAGATTATTTTTTGGCGTGTAAGTCGATTAAAAATAACATTTCTGAGAAGTGCAGTGACCATCTAAACACACTATAAGTGCTGTATGTTTAGGCCTGTTTTTTTGTTTTTTTTGCAAGCATGTCTTTTCACACCAGTTCAATTATTTATTTTTTTTATCAAGAATCTTAGGCAATACAGAAGCTTGAGATACAGACCACAGCCTTTATCTCAAGCTTTGGTCAAAGTCAACATTGCTCTGAGGAGTAATTGATCCACTGAAAGCATAAGGCTGCAAAACAATATCAGATGCACGCCATTAGAAGCCAATAGATGTAACCAAATGCATAGGCCTACTAATTGAAGGTGTTTTAGCTTAACATTCTGCAAATACCATAAGTTAGAAGCAATCCTTGTGGCTTCAGTATTTTTCCAACACCATTAAACAAACCCTAAAAGAAGAGAAAAAAAATTTAGATTTAGTACACAGAAATTCAACAAACAGAGAGAGAGAGAGAAACAAAAGCAAGCTAGCTTGATACCGTTGTGCAGGCCAGAGGTGAGATGTGCATCATGTTGATGTTCACGATGAGGTCACATGACTCGGGTTGAATTCCACCCCAGTTCTCCCAACTCTGAGACACATCAAGATAGATGGATGGCTTTACATTCTGCAGCTTATGATACTGTCTATATGTCTCAATACTGCAATAAAAAAAATCCCAATATGGTACTTAAAATAAGTCATTAGACTTTTAGCATTCAATAGCAGGAATCAATTTATGGTATGCAGCCTAATCTAAAGAATGGTCAGGTGGGACTTTGAACTAACATTTAAGGGATAGTTCACCCAAAACTTACAATTCAGTCATTTCCTCACCCTCAAGTTGTTCCAAACCTGTATGAGTTTCTCTTGTGCTGAACACAAAATAAGATATTTTCAACAATGTTAGTAACCAAACAGTCGGCAGTAGCTATTGACTTCCATAGCATTTTGCATTTTTCTTTCCATAATATGGAAGTCAATGGCTTCCGACAACATTCTTCAAAATATATTATTTTGTGCTCAACAGTTGAAAGAAATTCATAGATGCTTGGAACAATTTGAGGGTGAGCAAATGACAGAATTTTAATTTTTTGGGTGAACTATCCTATAGCTCTGTCAGAAGTGTTGCCCTATACATTATTTCTGTTATTTTTAATTAATGAGTTCATTTATGAGAATTGACCCTCCCTCCATTTAACATGCACGTCCTTTTCCCAATGGTACAACTTGTTTTCAACATTTCTGTTGTTATTTTCTATTATTCTGTTAACCTTTATTATATGAACTGGTATCACCTAAATTATTATGTGGATATTATTTAACAATATTTATTAAGCCCGCGCGGCCTGCGTGATGTCAGCTATAAATTAAAATCAAAAAGTGGCGCAAAAGGTCGAATGAGACTGAATAAGCACCGCAAACGTTTGGAATCACTATGAGATTTTTAAGAGGAGTGAGCTAAAGATCTACAGAGAGTGTATAGAGTTGTCTGCTGTGCAACGGGGCTTCCACTTCTCTCTGGTCCAGTTTGTTTTCTACTTTGCACAAGCCCTGAAACAAGCCTTCATATCTTAAGAGAAAAATATACTAATGCATTTTTAAAGAAACCTGTTTCTTTTGTCAATTTTTGTACAAAACTGAACTTTAGTGAGGTGAGCTCGTGGTTGTGGTTTAGTTTGTTCTGTTTCAGCTTGGTGGTGTTAACTAGTATGACGTGTTGCAGTTGTGCACTAGTTTCTGCTTCTTAAAGCCTACTTAAAGTTGTCACCATTAAAACAAGAAAGCCATTTTAAAAAATAGCAAAAGAAAACAGGTCAAGCTCCAAAAAAGCACCAAAAAAAAGACATGAAGTTTCTTTCATTTGGGGATTTACTAAAGCTTTATTTAAAAAAGGTCAAAGACGAGATGTCCCATTTTGGTGTCGGCATCCAATTAAATGTACAAAAGTGATTCAATATAGCCAGTATAAGGCATATTAAATGCAAGTAAGTGTCTACTTTAATGTTTCAAATAACTTTTGTAAAAAAAAAAAAAAAGGTCAAAATATAGGTGAAATAATGTTCCATCTTCCTTCAGATACATTTATGTAAAATATATATTTTTAATATATATAAGTACAATTCAGAATAAGTGTTTTTTACACACACACACACACACACACACACACACACAAACACGTGTATACATATACGTATGTAATTATGCTAGATTTTATTGTATTTTGAATAATTAAAAACTTCTTGCTGACAAATGGGTGAAACCTAGTGGTTTGAAGGTTAGTGGCAAAGATGGGTAGATTTAATATTTAAAATGACAATTATTTAGTTTTTGGGGTCTGCACAGTAATCCTTAAATAGAGTCTTTTAATATAATCTAATGATTCTTGTAAATAATGCCTGACAAGATTATTTGGAATATGGACTACTGTTACAGTGAATGACATAGTGGGTGTCTTCTGTAAGTCATGGTAAAAATGTATGATAGTGATTATTTTTTGCTCAGAAAAAAAGTAAGTAAACCGCACACATCTCTAATGTACAGAACTAATTAAAATCTGTCTTAAACATTTATGTTTTGATGCTTGAAAAAACCCTTGCATCCAATTTCAATTTTCCTGGAGGTTCTGTCTGCAGATAGATTGCCGTTAAATTATTTTCTTTATAGGGAAGACGCATGCTTTACCATGCAAAGCTTTAGCTGACTTTGATCCTAGTTTCATTGCTTTAAAATTATCTCACAAATTCTGTAAAAAAAAGATTCTTTATCAGAGCAGGCCGCTGGAGATGACAGCCAGTCAGTCACCATATGAACTAATATACAGTTCTTTGCCATTTACTCATCAGTCATGACAGAGAGCACAGACTTGTCAACCTGAAAATGCAGTGAAGATTTAATGTCATAGATTTGTTCTTGAAAGAACATAAATGTACCCATGAATTCATAATGCATTAATTAACACATCAATTAATTAATCACATCAAACACTGATCTTAGTCTCATATGAACTCCCCATTAGAGTTATTTTGTATTTTGAGATGCCTGACAGGAACAACAAACTTCTTTAATGAGCATTTTTGTTTTTCCACACATGTATGATTTTAAATCAGCTTTAACTTCACTCACATTCACCGCAAATTCTCTGCTTTTATTTGTGTAATTGTTTCCTCAGCCTTTATAGGGGCACTTTTATAGCTATTTAAGTTTGTACCTAGAAGTTATGCAATCGCCTACTCTGCATAGTAGTAGGCTATACAATGTCTCTTAGCTGCAGCCAATGATATTCAGATATATTTTGATCAATACACATGGGTGGTGATTCATTTAATAAAAGATGAAGTAATAAAAACCCTAGTGTCAGACATACCCCATTATCATATTTAAAAGAAAAGACGCTATATAAAACTAACAGATAGGACTAAAACACAGATTTAATTTTCAGCCCAACATAAACTACAGAAGGTCTGGGCCCAGTTGCACAAAATCCCTTAAAAGCACAATTCATCCAAAAAAAACGAAAATCCTGTCATAATTTCCTTAATGAATTGGATGTTGTGCAGGCACGAGCTTTAAGAATATGTTTAGGGGCAATCAGAACTTCCCCAGTGTGTGCACTTCAGGTTGAAGCAGGTGAAATGCCTCTATGGGTACGAAGGAAACAACTGGTAGCCAACTTTTGGATTAATTTAAGAGGGCATGGGGAAAACCATCCAACGAAAAAGGTGCTACAGAATTGTTGGGAGAAGGAGAGGAGGAAAAAGGAAAGTTTTGGCTGGACAGGAGATGTATTAGCAAAAGAAATGGACATACGTATATGACAAAGAATTTGCTAGTACTGTGGTGTGGACTAACAAACCAATCTGGGCAATGGAAAATACAAAGGTGGACATAGAGCTTCTAATAATAACAGGCAGCAGTAGGAGTACAGATAGTCAGTGAATATTATAGATATATGGACAAAGATAGTATTCACATTTTTACAGATGGATCAAAGGATTTACAAACAGAGGCAACGGGATCTGCTGTATGTATCCCTAGATATCATGTGGGAGTAAACAAAAGAACATCTGACAGCTTAAGTGTGTATACAGTCGAGTTATATGCTGTATTAATAGCATTAGAATGGATTGAACAATCCAGATGGGACAACGTTGTAATATGTAGTGATTCTGTATCTGCCCTCATATATAAAGTATGAGGTAACTTGAAACCATCAGGAATTACTTTATGAGATTTTATTTACAAACTCAAGAATAAGCAGGCAAGGAGAAAACATCACATACATGTGGGTGCAATATTTTTTTACATTATAAATGTCTTTACTGTCCTTCATTTTTATTAAATTAATGCATCCTTGAAGAACAAAAAAATCATCGTACACTCTTAAAAAAAAGGTTCTTAAATGGTTCTTTGGAAGGGTGTATGGTTCCATGAAGAACCTTTCAGATCCAAAGAACCTTTCCGTTGTACAAAAGGTTCTTTGTAGTGCCAAATGGTTCTTTAGAACGTTTCCGTTGTACAAAAGGTTCTTTGTAGTGCCAAATGGTTCTTTAGACTAGGGTTCCTCACCCTCAATCACGTGACCTCAACCCTCAATCACATGTGACCTCATATTGTTGGAATAAGTTCCAGAATGATTTGATTGATTCTTAAGAAGAAAAAAAAGTGATACGAGGCACCCTATAAATAGCACAATGTCATTTGCACAGCCTATATCAGTGGTTTTCAATGCTGGTCCTGCGGGAACCCACAGCTCTGCGCATTTTATGGCTGCATCTGAAAAGTGAAAAATGCTGCCTTTGGTTCCAAGGTAAGGAATCAAGGCCCAAATCCAAAGTTAGCTTCACTTCCTGTCTCATGAGATACCTTCATTTGATTGATTTTTGAAGGCAGCATAGATGTATTCTTCGCTGCCTTTGATATCCCACAATCCTGTGTGTTCCATTCTGTGACGGTAGAGCTAAAAAATAAAGATGGCATCTGAAAGTTGCGTTTGGTGGTTAGTTTGTGTGTAAATATATATTTCTGATTAACTTTTTGCACTTTTGATGTTATTTCTAGCGAGAAATTAGTATTACAGTAATTAAATGTGTTTAGTTATCACCAAAACTCGTTCTATTTTGTTGTAGATCATTAAACTGTTACGCTGCCTCAGAAGCCTGTCCGAAATCAGTTTCATGAGGTGCCTTCGTGCAAAAACGCTGCCTGCAAAGTCATTGCCTCATAAGGCAGCGAGGCAGCAAGTCAGCTGCCTAAGTTTTCGGATGCAGCCTGTGTGTCTCCCTTATAGGAGAGAGATCTATGCACTTAACTGAGTGTGTCAGATAAGAGAGAAATACAAAATGTGGGTCCCCAGGGCCAGGACTGAAAACTGGCCTATTTGATTGATAGGAAACGTCAAGATATCTTGTCATTTCATATTAAAAATAAATATAAGTCTACTTCATGTAAGCACACAATATACCATCTGAGATAGAAGTTACGAAATTATGAAATTAATAAATTTCATGTAGTGTTTTAAATGCCCTCCTGTGTTCACATAGTCCTACTTACTGTTTAAAAACACACATACTGATTAGTTAAGTAATTATTGTCGTCCTAACAATATTAAATTATGCTGTTATTTTGTTTAATAGGCCTATGTGTTTTGAGTGAACCTGTTTATTAATCATTCAAAGATTCACACATAATACTCATGGTTGCCATGGTTTAATGCTGTAGTCTAAAACAGTCACCAAATGAATCAGTAAATTAATCTTGGCGAACGGAATTGAACAAAATCCCCACTAGTCGCTGTTTACGGGTTCTCTGGTGGTTTATAATAGTTTAGTAATGAGGAAAATCACGGACATGACAGGTCTTAGCTTGCAGTTTGGAGTCGACTCTCAATTTCTGAAGCCATTAAATAGACGAAGTGATTCTTTGTGCAAAATGATTCTTCCCCTCCTTTCAGTCTTTTTCGTGCTGTATGGTTTTAGAAGAGTCTGATAAGAAGTAAAATGGTGTGTTTTAAATAATAAAACATTTTAATTAGTATAACATAACAGGATGGTTTTTCCAAACTTTATGAATAAATTATCCTTTTTTTGCCAAATGCAGCTTTGCGCCGTTTCTTCCTGCTCACTTCACTTCAGGTTACGCCCGCACTGACAGAAATCGACGGTGAGTGTGCATGCATAGAACTATTTTAAATAGCCAGAACAAAATATCGAGGGTTATTTATTGTTTTTTTTCTAACTGGTGAAAAATAATAATTTTAAATGGTCTTATCTGCCCAAATGAGGTTTCGAGCAGGTCTCGGCCTGCCGCTCATTCCTCCACACGCACAAAACACACCAAACCTCTGACTGTCACTAAACATATAATCAGAAGCATCTGTGAAAATACTTTCTCAAGAGCTACACATAATCATTGCATAAGAAAGAAACTTGTTTATGAATAAATTGTCCTTTTTTTTGCCAAATGCAGCTTCGCGCCGTTTCTTCCTGCTCCCTTCTCTTCAGGTTAACGTTACGCACGCGCTGATAGGATGCGTTTCCTCTGAGAGTGACCGAAATCGACGGTAAGTGTGCACAAATAGAACTATTTTAAATAGCCAGAACAAAATATAAAGGGTTATTTATTGTTGTTTCTAACTGGTGAAAAATAATATCATTTTAAATGGTCTTATCTGCCCAAAATGAGGTTTAGAGAAGTTTCTTCGCTCCATTCACCGCAGTTCGAGGCATTGACAAGACTGTCCGGTATTTTTGAGAGCCTCCCCAAAAGGCTAACGGTTAGTGAATTAATGGTATCATTATAAATAGCATATGTATTGAGATAAAACATTGTTTATTCGTTCTCTGTTTGTGTGGCCGTGAGTGGTTAAATAGTCAAATCACCCTCAATCCAGTGAGGTAACGTTAGACTAGTCTGGTAGTTATTAGGGATGTGCGGGTCTAGTCGACTAAACGGTAACGTTACAGATCCTACTAGTCTACACAAATTAATATGTAATACAATATTTTTTTCTACATTTTCAAAAGTTATTTTGGTGGAAAACCGAGACACAGAAAATACTGGATCATAGGTTGATTGAGCTTTGCTTAGAAATGCAGCACAAACAGACTTATTTAAATCAGTCTTTTGTGATTTGATAAGGGCACAAAGCCATATTTTATTTTGACACATAATTTGCCAATTCAATGGTGCAAAACAACATTAACCCTTAAGTGCCACCGGTCCACAGGTGGGCCCAATGGCGCTCTTTTTTTCGTTGTCTTTTTCTTCTATCACATATTTTAGGAATTGTCATAAATTATATATCATTTGAAAGCTTAAAACCTCAGAATTCATCCTGTGAAAACCATCTTTAAATCGGACATTGCGTTACCATGGAAATGGTGCCTTAAAATCTTTTAGAGGTCTCCTCCCCCTTAGTGGGTGGAGTCAAGTGTCATATTACAAAATGTATTAGTCTTTTAGAATCAAAAGTTTTCATAATCTTTTCATTAATCCAAAATACATATATTTGGAAAGGTCTGAGTCTCAAGATTCCACTTGTTGTTTATTTTTTGATAGAAGTAATATTGACAGAAATTTAGACAGAAAAATGCATCAACAAAAATTCTACAGAGTTTGGACGGCACCTGGTGGCTGTTTGTGGTATAACACCCTAAATAGAATCTCACAGGAACCTCAATTTTTTTAATATCAACTTCAAATTTGGAACGTAACTTACATAAGGCTTTAATTTTATATCAATTTTGGATTCAAAAATATTTTGTAAAATAGTTACTTTATATAAAATAAAATAAAAATGGTACAGTGCATTTACTTTACAGTAAATTTTAACTTCTATAACTTTTTGATACTTTAATATTTTGAAATTATTCCACTTCTGCAGTAATCTTTGTCTTCTTAAAAAGGAGCCCAAGCTTAGGTCTGTATTCCAAAGTTTTTATGAATTATAATAATTTAAGTTTGGATAGTGCACTTTCACGTCTATGTTCAAAAATGGGGGAGGGGTGGCACTTAAGGGGTTAAATACCTTTTATGTTATTATGAGTAGTTTAAATACATTTTCCAATATTTTCCATTCATTATGGGACAGTGGCAGCCCGTCACATTCTAGTTAATAAATGGGAAACACTGAAATTACTTTTAAATAAAAGATTGATTCTGTATCTCCACTTTTCTTATGATCTTTTTTTTTTTTTAATCAGCTTCTAGAGGAAATGAGCAACACCACAAATGTTGACGCTGACAAGTGTGTTGTCACAAATTTGAGGAAACTTTCTCCCCAATTTGAGGAGAAGGCTCCAAACACAGCACTGAAGCAAATGTTGAAGCTGAAATTGGATGCATGCGAGACCGAAGTAGAGAGAAATGGTGTGTACTTATCAACATACTTCAATTCACTAATATGTTGTAATTTGTGCAATTATAAAAAATGTTTTAGCTGTTTTAGTTGATTGTTCTTCTCATCAAGCTGGACAACTTTCTAAATTGCACTTTTGGATTGAATATGGATTTTTTTTTTTTTATCGCAGGCTCTGACATTTTTTATTCTTCTCCTAGGGAATTAATGTCGTTTACACCAAACTTGTTCATCATTATGCCAAGACATACTGTTGTCCATTAACAAGTAGAAACTGTCCCTGTTTGTGTGTGTGTCTGTAGTTGTCTGTTTAACACTGTTGTTCTATAGTAACCCCTTCATTGCTGTGTGCTAACCCTAACAACCAGACTGCCAGAGAGTTGAATGCATGTACCCCACTGTGCATTGTTTTCCTAGAGCCCCTGAGTGCACTGCTTGTAGCCATATTCTTAGTTTTATTTTTCCATGTTCAATATTTTTGCCAATTTAATTTGTTGTGTTGCTCTGACAGTATCAATGAATATTTGTTTTAGTGCCAAAATGTGACATTTATATGACTTTGTTTTAGGCCAGATGATTAATGCAGCCATTCTTCTGATGCCATCACTTTTCAAAGAAAAGGAGTAAGCACTCTGTCATCAATCTATGAGGCGCCGGACTGGACAAAAGTGAAGCGAACGCGGAGAGAGAGAGCGACAGTGCGCGAGAGAGTCCGAGTGCGTCCGAAAGAAAGCGACAGGACGCGAGAGAGACCGAAAATACGCGCGAGAGAGACCGAGTGCGTCCGAGAGAGAGCGAGTGAGTTATTCTGTGAGAAATTCTGTGGTGTAAAACGCAACGCTATTATCCTGCAATTTCCACGATGTTTAAGGGAAATTTTATATTAAATTGTATAATTTTGTTGCACTGAATTAGATGTCAGTGCAACGATGTACAAAGATATTTTACCGACCTAAACGCTTGTGTGACATTTTACGAAGAAACTATATGCTATCAAGAAATTTTAACAGCATGGAGCATTGTAATAGGTTATTGGAGGAACATTCTCGTATTTTGTCTAGGATGTTGTAAAAGATTCCTTCAGTGTTTACAAAAAAACAAAAACAAATAAAACGAAAACTAGTAAAACCCAAAGCCTTGGCAATTTTGAATGGCATAAATCATGTTCCTTTTAAAATCAGTGTACGTTTGATGAACAGTTGGAAGATGCAGAATGTTGGCACATGTATTTGCTTTAGGAAGTTGTGACAACATCTCATTCTCTTCAGTGCTGTGAAGGAAGTGAATGCTTGGGTGAGTTCTCAGTCCCAGAGGTGGCAGGGTTTTCAAGCCAGTGGTAAAAAAGAAGATGTTGCTGTACTGCAGCTCACTCAATTCATCTGTAGAACAAACGGATAACACTCCTAAACTACAAGAATATACTTAATTTTATAAAGCATGCCACTTACTGTTCTGTTATACGAATTTTAACCTTTTACACAACTCCATAATATCTGATTCTGATTTGATCAGTCTGATCATTATCACAAAATAAACCTGGGCAGGGTGATTAAGACCCAAGGTGGAGTGGCTGTTCAACCTCTATCACAATTTTCTGAATTCACATTCATTTTATGACCCCGGGAAAGTATATAAGTCTCAAAATATTCTTGGTATTCTATAAAAATTATGGAACCTACTTAATAGTTGATTAATAACAGGCAAAGAAAGGGAGGGATTTACACAGTAATTTTGCAAGAAACTAATAAGCATTTAAAAGGACATACTGTATATTAGGACTTCCTTTACGTCGCTCTCTCTCTCCGCGTTCGCTTCACTTTTGTCCAGTCCGGCGCCTCATATCAATCAGGTAACTTAAACAGAGAAAGAATGTGGACAAAAATCACATAATCACCCCTTATAAACGTGTGGTATTAACATCACAAAATAACGGCAAGAGAACCTATCTTTCTATTGAGAGTCTCTATGCCTTGACACCAAAAAATGACTTCAGCTGAAATTTATTCAAAAGACATGAACTAAAGTTGCCATTTGATTCTGTCTGATGAATACCTTACTAAATGAATTAACTGAATTTCTCATAGCAATTCCGTAAAGTGATTTACTGAATCAAGTTATTTATTATTTTCAGTTAAGAAATAATATAAAATACATGTCACTGGCTCAGCTTACCAAACATAATTGGAACACAACAAATGAATAATGTACAGGAAACATTCTGGATTATAGTACCTGTTAAAAGATTGGAAACATTGCATTTATTTATTTAAAAATACAATAAAAAATAATATTGTGAAAAATTATTACAATTTGAAATACTTTGCTAGTTTAATACATTTAAAAATGACATTTATTTCTGTGATGAAAAGCTGAATTTTTAGCATCATTACTCCAGTCTTCAGTGTCACATGATCCTTCAGAAATCAGGTTAATATGTTGATTTAATGCTCTAAAAACATTTCTCATTATTAATGTTGAAAACATTTGTGCTGCTTAACATTTTTGTCAAACAATGATACCATTCAAACCTTTTTAGTAAGATTTTTAAACGAGAGAAAGCAACAAAAAAGTAGTATGCAGGTAAAATAAAAAATGCACTGTGCAAATAACTTCAGAGCGCTCATTTGTGTGCTGACATGGTTGACAGCTGTTAATGCACAATTACCATTTTAGATCGACAAACTGTAATACAGTATATGCTTTCTATTCGAACTGAAAGCATAAATCTAGGATATCCGCTGCAGTTTTCAAAGCACAATGTAAAACTGTGACATTTCATTCACTGACGCTCTTCACAGCGTTCTTCCATCGGCAGCACTAAACCCAGTAGCGCATATACTTATTTGCTGGCATCCTGCTAAAATAAAAGGCTGCTGATTTTAAGTTTGTAAAAGAAGAAAATTCATATAAAAAAGTCAATATTAGCATTTTATTTAAGTTTACTATTACTATTTACTAAATAATTGTATTTGTATTTAATATTCCCTTTTATTGTAAAATATAATAGTATTATCACACTTTATTAAAAAAAATGGCAGTAATATTATTACCACTATTATTAATTAATTTGATTTATTTATTTATTTTGTTATATTTTAATGGGTCACACTGTGCATTGTGAGACAAGACATAATATCACAAAAGATTTCTATTTAATAAATGCAAGCATTAAGAATTGCAAATCTTCAAATCATCAAAAGCATCCTGAAAAAGTATCAACATTTCCACAAAAATGTTAGGCAGTACAACTGTTTCCAACATTGGTAATATAGAAATCTGTTTTTTTTTTTCCCAAATTCCGTTTTTTTTCTTCTATTTTCTCTTTTTAATGGTTAAATTACATTTTAATAATAAAAAGCATGTCTAATGAATTAAAATATTATACAAAAATTACATGTTTAGGGCCCTATAAAATGCTTTATTTTTCTCACCTTCTATTTTATTGAAGCATTTATTTTAATGTGTAAAAACAACTTTATGAAAATTTAGTTTTACAAGAGCCCTATGATTCCCAACCCCCCCCCTCAGAAATTCATTTTTTTTGTTTGTTTGTTTTTTAGACATAAAACATTTAATTTTATTTATTTTTTAATCAAATAAAACAAAAGGGATTTTCTATTAAAATGTAAACATTTAAAAAATATTGAGTGATTATTCCTTAAAATATTGAACAATAGTATTGTAATTCTGGCACAATAATGTCTTCAAGTTAAACTGAACTTTTATTTTGATGAGTTGCCATTAATAACTTAACATTTCTGTGTGCCTATGATGTGACAATAGATTTACTCAAATGAAATGGAAGTTCTCAAATGTTGTTTATGAATTTATGACCTGATATGGTGAGATGGCAGATGCGGAAACCACCGCGAGAGTCATATGTTTCAGTATGTGTAGTAAATGAAACCACGCATCTGGGCCATTTACGCAGAACATGAACAATTCATATTTAAATAGTCTTTCTGCTGCTTAATATTCACCTACACTAGTCCATATCGTGATTTGATATCAGTGGAATTTACCTAATTTTGATGAATTTATCCAAAGTTTGGCAAATTCCGTGACATTCTGCGTTATACAGTAAATTCCGTTTTTATGACTGGATGCCGCGATTCTGTCAGAGTTTTTTGTATCGCGGAAATCATAGGGCCCTAGTAATAATACTAGTAATAATCAGAAATGTTTCTTGAGCAGCAAATCAGCATATTAGAATGATTTCTGAAGGATCATGTGACACTGAAGACTGGAGTAATGATGCTGAAAATCCAGATTTCAACAAAGGAATAAATTATGTTTTTTTACAACATATCCAAATGGAAAACAGTAGATAACAGGTGTACTAATATTTTGCAATTTTACTGTTTCTACTGTATTTTTGATCAAATAAAAGCAGTCTTGGTGAGCAAAAAAAAGACTTCTTTCAAAAACATAAATTGTAATGTTTCTAATCTTTCGACAGGTACTGTGTTTGTATGTGTGAAGGTATGATGTTCACAGTGTGATGTTTTATTAACAAGTTTCGGGAGGAGCGCGCACAGATAATTAACACGGCCAGTTCATCATCAGTAATTACACCATCTATCCAATCAGCTCAAGAGAGAACCTCTATAAATAATCAAAGCAGCCTTTGCTTTGTTGTACTTTGGATCAAATAAATGCAGGCTTGGTGAGCAGAAGAGACTTCTTTATAAAACATTAAAAATCTATATATATATATATATATATATATAATGTGTGTGTATATAAATTTTTTTTTTAAATGTTTTATTTTTTTATGTAACATTTCTGTCCCCCTCACATCTGAAATGATGGCTACTATTACTTAAAATGAAATTAAATTTTAAGTGTGTATGTACTCCGTAAAGTATGCACTTTCCAGACATTAAAGGGGTCATGAACTACCAAGTTTTTATTTTGTACTGTTCTCTGAGGTCCTCTTATAATGTAATTTAAGATTATTTTTACATTTAAAAAAAAAGTATTAGAATATTTTCTGTCCCAGTTTATGGTGCTATGATTGGCTAACAAGTTGTGTGTTTGACAGCCTACATCCTTCATAGATGGACGCTGCTGTGATTTAGATAAAAAAATGCTTAAATACTCAGTACATATCAAACGATCTGTAATAACAGACAAAGCAATAGTGACCACATAATAAAAACGGTTTCTCAGTTCATGACCCCTTTAAAATATTAAGCAAAATAATATATGTATATTAAATCACCCTGTATATTTTATTTCCTGCAAACCCTAAAAATATGTTTGTTGTCACAGGATCCTCCATACCCAACCCCAACCATCATCCTAAATGCCTGTGAAGATGGGAACCATTTAGCCAGTGGCTCCATTTCCATTCAGATGGATGGAGAGGACATGGTTGAAGATGATGGGGGCATTGACGTTTCCCTGGCTGTCAGCCTCCTCTACTCATTGTACCAGATATACAATGTTGCATACCCAACATGTTTGAGAAAGACCATGTCGTTTTTGGAGGCTTTCGTTTTCAAAAAGACTGGACCTGTCCCTATATGTGTACAGAGGGTTTATAATTCCCTGTAGGTATAGTTAATTCAAACACACTCACACAGACACACACACTTTCACACAAACACATGCAAACACACACTCAACACACACCCTCACACCGACACACTCACACGTTTATAATTCCCTGTAGGTATAGTTCATTCAAACACACTCACACAGACACACACACACACACTCAAACAGACACTGTAGATAATTTTCAGTTTATTCCGTCTTTCCTTCACTTTTGGATGTTTGTTTTAAAACAGTGGAGCTATCCCTATTTGTTTTTAATTAATTGTTACAATTAATTATTGAGCCTAAGATGTATCAGTTTTCGAGGCTTTCTTTTTGAAAGAAATATGTTTCTCTGTGCAGAGAGTTTTTAATTCCCTGTAGTTACAATTAATCATCTTAGGTCTGTTGCATATTTATTGTTGTTGCTGCTGTTTGTCTTACAAGTAGCACTACTGTTTTATATTGTACTGTTTGTATTGTTGTATTTCTGCTGTTTTCAGTTTGATTTTGTGCAGTTTATCTAATTTATTCATTCTGGATGCCTATTCATATGATTTTATGTGGCACAAGGGATAAAAGCATGAATAAACATTCATTTACTCTTATTTCTGGATTTTCTTTGTATGTTTAACTACATTGGAGCCATAAAGAACCTTTTCATGAATGGTGCCACAAAGAACCTAATAAAGTGACATGAAGAACTGCTAGGGGTTCTTTTAAGAACCTTTGAAAAGGGTTCTTTGCAGTACCGAAAAAGGTTCTTTATGGCACTAAGAAAAAATTGTTTCTTCAAGGAACCGTTTAATGAAAGGTTCTTCAGGGAACCAAAAATGGTTCCTCTGTGGCATCGCCGTGAAACCCCCTTTTTTGGTTCTTCTTGGCACCTTTTTTTTAAAGAGTGTAATACCAAACTTTTGAATGGTAATGTCAATGTATCAAATGCCAGAATCAATTTAAGAAATGTCTTTTTTTTAGCTTTATTATGTCATATTTTTATACAATAGATTCTACAAGGACGTTAACATCACACTCTTGTCTCCTATGTTGTCTTGTTTTGGTGCATAAATCTTTTTAGTTTGTAACAAGGATTCAAAAGTGATTCATGCTCAAACTTCAGGAAAACTTTACTTTATTAATGGCATCCTCCATGACTAAATTTTTCCTGGATTTTGAGTGTGAATCACTATTGAATTTTTAAAAACAAAATGTCACTGTCTCACATAACATCAACATCCACACCAACACACATTTTACCAACATCTTATCACAAGCTAATCAAGGCCACAATTCAATCTTTATTCCACTTTATTTTTTTATATTTGGAGGCCCTTTTTATTTATTTATTTATGTAGTCATTTAGCAGACGCTTTACACATACATACACCTAACAAAAAGAAAACAAGTAGATAGAAAAAGAATAGAGAAAGCTAGTGTTAGAGGCCTTTTTTAAAGAAAACAAGCAGTTGGAAAACGAATAGAGAGTGCAAGTGTTAGAGGGTCAAGCCAACAAATAGATCAAATAGAATTACAATAGAGAGTGCTAGAGTTAGAGGGTCAAATATAGATGGAAGAGATGTGTTTTTAGCTGTTTCTTGAAGATGGCTAAGGACTCAGCTTCTCGAATTGAGTTGGGCGGGTAATTCCACCAGGAGGGAACAGTTTATGTATATATATATATATATATATATATACCCGTATTGGCCCAAATATAAGACGACCCTGATTATAAGACGACCCCCCTTTTCACAGATGTATACCTTTTGGAAAAAGGCTTTTTAAAAACCAAATCTTGTTTTTTCTCAGTAACACACTTTGTCTTCAATTATTTTCATATTGCATATTTTTCCTATTTAAAGTTTTGTTTTGAAAGTATGGTAAAAAATGGTCAAATGTACCAACGATCACATTTAAAAAATATACACTTTTTGATATACCATAAAAAAAACAAAAAAAAACAGGTAGCTCATCTGAATTAGGACATTTAGGCTATCCATCTAATAGTAGCCTACCAAAATCTTATTAACAGTAGAAGTTAAATCTTACTGTAGTCTTCAAATCTGGGTACTGTCTTACGTTTTAAAATCACAAAGGGAGTTTAGTCCCATCAGGCTAAGGTGACAGTCACGACTCATGCAGCTGTAAGGTCTTCTTTCGTTTTCACTCGCGATCTTTACAACACGGATTACATTACGTATTTCAAGGCACACTCGTTTTATGCGTATTTGGCGCCACCTATTGTTGTGGGTGTATTATTGACATGTCAAAGTCTAGACCCTGAATATAAGACGACCGCGTTTTTTCAGATGTATTTTCAAGAAAAAAACATCGTCTTATATTCGGGTCAATACGGTATATAAAAGCCTAATTAAGAGTATATATATATGTTTGTGAAACTTTATGACTTAGCCTATAAATAATGTTGCATGAGGGTTTGTTGTGCATCAAAATAGACCATGCATTTGTATCAATGATCATCATTGTGTATCATCCATGTACCGTGCAACACATGGTCAAAGAACAGATGACAGAGAATAACATCAGTGTAGGTTGCAAAATGTTTATTAGGCCACTGATATGGTAGTGAATGTTATTTCATTCAATGCCAGAAGATGACAGTTTTAAAGCTTAAAAGGAAACAGAAGAGAATACAAATAAATAATTGAAATGGTAGTTGGATCTGCGCTACTATTGGAAACCTGTAGCTGTAATCATCCAGGTGTTCTGGGATTTTTGGTTTCACTGTGCAAATGGAACCTTAAACCTTGTGATAATCTTAATTTGTAAATGTATTTTTGTTTGTAAAAATGTTTAACTATTTTACATTGGAAACATGAAAAAAAAAAGTTTTAGCATCAGTGTATGATTGTATCATAGTTTACAACCAAACAGCAGACAATTCACAACCAGACAACATGGAGAGTGTTGAACGGGGTATGTTAAGACTCTTTCAGTTTTCTCACTTTTGGAAGAAATGACTAAATACAGGTTTGGAGCAACATGGGTAAATAATGACACAATGTTTATTTTTTGGGGTAGTATCTCTTTAATTAATCCTGTACTGTCCTGTAGGATCAGCTCAGTGTTTTTTGGAGGAGGAACACCCAGCCTGGCTCAGCCCTCCACAATCACTGCTGTCTTGGAGACTGTCTCCAAACACACTCGTCTCTCAGATGATGCCGAGGTCACTCTGGAAGTGAACCCTACACCTGCTGGAAAGGACCGTTTGAAGGACTTCAAGGCAGCAGGAGTTAACCGATTTTCTATTGGAGTTCAGGTATGTTAGGTCAGGTAAAAAACTTACTTAGAGTCTCCATAGATCGAATGCTCTTCTTCACAGTAGCTGAATGACGGTCACCTGAGGATACTAGGCAGGGATCACGATTCCCAGCATGCTCTCTGGACCGTGTCAGAGGCCAGGACACTCTGCCCCGGACTCGTGTCAGTGGATGTCATGTTTGCTCTTCCAGGCCAAAGTGTAAAGTCATGGGAGACTGAGCTGAAGAAACTGCTGCTGGTTTGTGACCATCACGTTTCACTGTATCAGCTGACTTTGGAAAGGGGTATGCAGCTTTTTAAACTGGTTGATAGCGGTGAACTAAGTGTGCCTGGTGACAATGTCACTGCTGTTATGTACAATTCAGCACGAGGAGTCCTGGAAAAGGCTTGGTTTTCGTCAATACGAGGTGTCCAACTTTGCCAAAGATGTAAGTTAGAATTACTTAGTCTTTCCTCTAGTTCCTGTAGCACCAAGGACATGTGTTTGATAAAATAAATAAATGCTATATTATATAAGTATTTGAGATCTTGAAATCTTTGTTTATGGATTATGTGTTTATTGTAGAACACTGTCAGTGAACACAATATCGGGTACTGGAGGGGATGTCAATACATTGGTGTAGGACCAGGTACATTTATGCACATACACTACTGTTCAAAATATTTTTGTTAAAATAACTTAATACTTTTATTCAGCAAGGATGCATCAAATTGATCATAAGTGACAGTAAAGACACTGACAATGTACAAAATGTTTATAAACAACATACATAACAACAAAAAGTTATATTTTACATAAATTCTGTTTTGATTCTTTTGATCTTTCTATTCATCAATTAATCCTTAAAATTGTTTCCACAAAAATGTTAAGTAGCACAACTGTTTTCAACATTGATAGTAATAATAATAAATGATTCTTGATCATCAAATCAGCATATCAGAATGATTTCTGAAGGATCATGTGACATAATGATGCTGAAAATTCAGCTTTGCATCACAGGAATAAATTACATTTTACAGTATATTCAAATTGAAAACACTTAATTTAAATTTAAATAATACAATGTTTACAATATTACTGTTTTTACTGTATTTTTGATCAAATAAATGCAGCCTTGCTGAGCATAAGAGACTTCTTTAAGTCTAAACTTTTGAACAGTGAGCTAATCTTGAGATGTTTGGATACGAGAGCATCACGGTCACGGGACATGCCGCCGAATACAGCTCGACCACGGTGGCCTGTAAGAATCTCTCATCTGTAGCTTGAGCGATTAAACCGACTGTTGCTGAGTTATTGAATCAGATTGTAATTGTATCTGCAGGCTGGAGGAGGTTTTGGTCATGGGTCGTCTGCATATGAATGAAGGAATCACCCAGCAGGTACAGTGGAGCACTGCTTAATGCAACATAGGTTTTACAACTATAAAACATTTCAAACAGTTATGTTGTGCATGAAAAGAAATACTGTAAACATGGTATGAGCTATCTACTTTTAAAGGGGTCATATGATGTTGCTAAAAAGAACATTATTTTGTGTATTTGGTGTAATGAAATGTGTTTATGCGGTTTAAGGTTAAGGCACACACGGCGGGCTAGAGTGAACGGTGGCGGCCTAGAGTGAGCAGAGGCCGGTGGGCTTGAGAACAGCATGGCCGGCGGGCTTTGCAGCAACCACATGTGACGACCCTGGGCTGGACTTTGTCCACGGTAAAAGCTGATCTGGCGATCCACAGCGCGAAGTTGATGTATTTCCTCAGCGACCAGCACGGATCAGCTCTAGGCATGAATAAGCGGATATAGTCCTCTTTTGGAAGGCCAAACAAAGTAGTTTCACTTTCACAACGAAACGCAGCGTCTCCACGGCATGGTGGCGGCGGCAACAATACTACAGCAAGAATAAAAGTTATGCCTTCTTTCTTTGCGTGAACATTTGGGCGGCGTTATGCAAATCTTCCCACATCGTGACATAGACATGTGGGGGCATGTTAGAATGAACCGTTTTAGGTAGGCGTGGTTGACTTAACTTTTATAAGGAATATCTTTTTGGATTTGAGACTTTAGTCTTTGCAACTTTACAGATCTTCTTTGTGCACCAAGACCTTGTAACACTTCAAAGAGAAAGGAAAAATTGAAATCGCATCATATGACCCCTTTAAAAATTGTTATAAAACGGATTGTTCCAGTCCTTGATTCTGTTTGGCTGAGCCACGTTAGAAGCTGTTGTAAATTACTCTACAAACCAGAGCCATTGAGAAACAGAGTTGCGACACGCTTTGATCTCGTCGCCACGCGGTCACATGGTTCATGGAGTTCGCAATAGTTCCAAACAACTCCGCGCTGTCAATATGTTTGAATGGGTATAAGTAGGATAGACAGCAGTTTCACTATATTTGTAGTAGGGATGTAATGATTCACTCAACTCACAATTCGATTCGATTCACAATTTTTTTTTATCTCACGATTCAATTCGATTCACTTTTTTTTTTACAAAATGAGATTTAAGACAAATTATAACTAAATGTGTCCTTTTATTATTGCTTGGACAAAATGCTGCATTTTTTTGTGTAAAATTGAAATATAACACTATAATAATATACTAATATAGCACTTGTATATCATTGCTCTTTTGTTTGTTTTGATTGCTTCTATTGTCCTCATTTGTAAGTCGCTTTGGATAAAAGTGTCTGCTAAATAACAAAATTTCAATATAGTGTAAATGTAAATAACAAAACTAAATTGAAATTTTAAAACAAGCCCCAAATCAAATAAATAAGTAACACAAATAAAAGAAATCTCTTCATATAAACAAACTAAGGCTTTGTCTGTGCTCTTTCCATTTAAAATTAGAGGCAACCACTGCATTTTAATCCTGATCCAAAAAAAAAGATACTGCATACATGCAACATGAGCAGTTTTTAATCTAAATTACATAGTATAATTTCGAAATTTGAAGCAATAACAGAATGGTTTGACTTCAGTTTTGTGAAACTATACATAAAAAATATCTGCATGAAACAGCAGACGAGCTGAATGAGGTGCAGATTCACTCTCTGCCAGCAGGTGGCGCTTAAAGCGTTTCCTTGGTTTCCGCTGTAAACAAAGCAGTGCTGCACTTATGAACTTTAATATGCATTATACAGAGGCAACATGAAAAGAAAAAATACCATCTAAACTTTTCTAAAGACAGTAAGTTCCCCTCAGACATGCATTCTTATAAACTCCTACCCCTAAATGAATCGCGATTTGTTTAGCATCTCATCTGATTTGAATCGTCACATATTTGAATCGATTTTCAACCGGTTCATGGTTAATCATGGAAACAGTTAGCCTATATTTCTACCAAACGCTCCACCTGCTGTCAGAGAATGAATGAGCATTTTCAATAAAACTTGTTTTGTTCACAGACCAATGCGAAAATCGACCCATGTTTTTACCCTGCAAACATGCAGAGCTTTAAATGTGAACTGGTGGTTCGATAAGAAGACAATGCATTATACAAATCTAAACATAGGGGTGTGCGATATGTATGGTCTGCAAAAATATCGTAATTGTTGTTTTAACGATGTGCGATTTGATATGAGTATATCACAAAAAGCAAACACAAAACACACCTACAGAGTGCACGCATACATTAAGTGATGAAGTCTAGTAGGTTAGACTAGTGCGTGTGCGCATTTAGTGCGTGTTCTTTCACTGCATGAATAAGTCTCTTAAAAGGCATTTAGAATCATTTAGGGGGTTGTCCCCCCTAAAAATATGCTTAAAAACCAGGCTGTGTATTGTAAATAACAATGTTTTACACTTTAAATAATTGTGTAAGTAGTAAAACAACACAAACGGGGGAAAAATGTGTTTTAAGTTTAGAAACATTTTGAGTCTCACCTCCCTTGCCTCACAGTGCTTTGGTCCAAATGTCTGCTTTCCTCTTTTACATCACCTACATGCAGATGAGTCCGGTGAGAGAGAACAAAGTCAATAGTTGTGGAACTCCAGTAAGTAAGGCTATTTTATTCACTTAAACATTGGATGAAGTGATTATTTTATCTTTAATACAGATGATGCCAATGTATTTTTCGATGAGTCGCTATGTTTGAAAAAATTACCTGCTTGACAGAAAGGGTTGCCAGGTTTTTTACAACAAAAACTCCCAATTGCTACCCAAACTATCCGAGTTTCGAGGGGGTCCCCCGGTAAAAATCATGTTCTGGGGGCTAAAATACACATTATTGGGGTCGCTTCAACCCGCGGACATGAAAAACAACCCCGGGCAAGAGTGATAAAGTAGCCCAATTCCACGGGAAAACCGCAGACTTGGCCACACTGTGACAGATACAACAAACACGAGCACTGTCTCTGCGTGACCACAACAGCTTGATGTTGTCTAATTTGGCATGGTCTCCCAGCTGCACTAATAGTAGTAAGGCTTTCCTCTGTGTTTACATATTCTTACAAGTACAATTTTAGCTGTATTATTTGTGTCCCCTTCAAAAATCGCTCTTGAGAAATTTTATGTTTATTGTCCCCCTGTTCTGGGGCAGAAAATGTATATATTTTTATCATTTCATATAGTTAATATCAGACGAAGAGTGCCGTTTTTCCCCCTCCAAAAGTAAGCATGATTACAAATGTGATATTGATTTTATACAACAGTTCAATAAACAAGTAGTTAATATTAAGAGACTTAAGTTTTAGACACCATATTTCCTGTTTTTGCTCTTTCTCCAACAAAAGTCATTTCAAACACAACCACAGCGCTGTTTTGCGTCTCTGAGCAACAGGACTCTCTGTAAATGATTCGTTCAAACGCAATGACTCACTTAACAGTGACTTGCTGCCACCTACTGGCGGTTTTAATTTCACATTTACGGTACCTTTTCATTTTTTAAATAATTTCAAACATCAGTTTTCAATGTTTTATGTTTAAAATGTCAAAACATTATTTATGCATTTGTAATTGCAGGTTAAAGTATTTATTGTCCCTCAGAGCTGCATTAAACTGTGTAAATATATCTAAATGACACTTCTAATGCAGCGTCTGTGTTTCCTCTGCATTGCAAAGATAAATTTTGTTGATACTGATTTAATTTGCTTGGTAACAACCCAAATGCAAGAATTTGACTCCAAAGGTGGTGCACACTTTTAGAAAAAAATGGCTTAAAAGGTAAAAATGCCCATAAAACTTGTTGGAAATTATTAATTTATATTACTGCTGTGAACGGACCACACAGAATATGAAGAATATCAAAAAATTTAGGAGTCAGCTGTCAATGGTAGTCCTTAAGATATCAGCACAATAACACACTCAGCAAAATATCGTCTAATTATCATTATCGATAAAATCACAGAATATTATTGAGATATTGTCAATATTGCACACCCCTAATTTATGTTATTTAATTGATATAATAATTTATTGATGATAATTGTTTAAATTAATATAATTATTAATACTTTTGACTCATCCATTTTCTTAACAATGTTTTAAAGGCTGAAATGTAAAGTTGATCATTTTATAAAACTTTGTTTTTGTGAAAACTTGTATCTGAACTTTAAATTATTTTTACAGTAATTTTACAGTTTAATATGGTACTACATTGCCCTACCCCGCTCATATGGTATTAATTTTATTTGTACAGGTCTTAAAGGGGTCATATGATGCGATTTCAATTTTTCCTTTCTCTTTGGAGTGTTACAAGCTCTTGGTGCATAAAGAAGATCTGTAAAGTTGCAAAGACTAAAGTCTCAAATCCAAAGAGGTATTCTTCATAAAAGTTCAGTCAACCACGCCTACCTAAAATGACTCATTCTAACATGCCCCCACGTCTACGGACAGGCGATTTGCATAACGCCGCCCAAATGTTCACGCAAAAAAAGAAGGTGTAACTTTATTCTAGCTGTTGCCGCCACTGCCATGTCGTGGAGACGCTGTGTGTTTCGTTATGAAAGCGGAACTACTTTGTTTGGCCTTTCAAAAGAGGACACAACTAGAAATCAGTGGTTAAGTTGTATTTACAACACTGTTCCAGAACAGTTCAACCCAAATATTCAGATGTGTGCTGCGCATTTTATGGAGGATGAGGACTGTTTCCTGAACCAGTAGCCTACAATGCGTCTGTGGCACAAAGGCTGTTTCTATAAAGTGGGGCTGTTCCAACTTTGCAAGGACCGTCTGGCGCTTCTGACTCACAGCCTGTAAGTACGTTTTTTTATATTTAAATAATTTGCCACTGATGATTCAAAGGCGAGTTTTGGGCAGTGTAGAGTAGGCTTGTTGTTTCTCCGATCACAAATGCAGACATGGTTTTATGTTTACGCAGCGCGATACAACGCCTAAAAAGACAGTACAAGTCATTATAATCAGTAATTATGTCCCCACTGGATGCAAGAAATGCCTCATTTGTAATGGGTTTTATTGGTTTTGTCTCGTCCTGGGAGACGACATCACAGTATGTTAAGAGGCGTAACATTTCCGTCACATGCTTGAGGCATTCGGCCAATCACAACGCACTAGATAGCTGGCCAATCAGAGAACACCTTGCTTTTTTTAGAAGGATGAGCTTTGTAAAAATCGACGCCTTTCAGAAAGGCGGGGCATAGAGGAGAAACAATAATGTACATATTATATAGAAATTATTGTGTTTTTTTTAACCTTAAACCGCATAAACACATTGCATTACACCAAATACACAAAATAATGTTCTTTTTAGCAACGTCATTTGACCCCTTTAAAAAAAGGTCTTAAAGGGGTCATTGGATGCAAAATTCACTTGTTTTGGAAGTGTGTGTACACATCCATCCTATAATTATAAAAATCCATCCAATGTTTGTTTTTTTAAATCCCTATTTTAAAATCCCCTTTCTCAAACCAGGCTGTTCTGACCACGGTTATTATAGTTTTACATTTTTAAATTAGTTTTATTTTAATATCGTTTTCAAATTTGCTATATAATTCAGTTTAGTTTTTATTAGTTTCATTAATATTGTTGTTAGTTTTAGTTTAGTTTTTATTTTGTGAACACATTTTTATTTAGTTATATAGTTTAGTTTCAGTTTTAGTTTCAATTTTAATTAAAGTTTAGCAGAATTAACAGATCACTTCCAGAACGCAGGCCAAAGAAAGACTTGTGAACAAATGTCTAGCGACACAAAATTAACGCATGCTGAGATTGATTAAATGGTAAAAGTATACATATATACGCCAGAATGAAGCAGTCAAGCCTTTTTACTAAATAAATCTACACAAGTTGTGCTTAATGTCATATCTAATGATGTGTATTGAGATATTTAATATGACAATAAATGTAGCCTAATTTGGTTATGATGGTTAGATGTCTTTTTTCTTTTTTAACAATATTGTAACTGTCGTGTCTTGCTCACTTTTCCGTGAACAAATGCGCATAAATCATAACAGGGACTAATGAAATTCAATAACAAGGGCAATCGCATTAAGGCTCATATTTGAATGTTCTTTTCAAGGACAAGGTAGATGTTTAATATATGCGAATTTGCCATTGTACTATTTTATGGCTGATGTGTTTTAATTAATAAGATAATAAACCACAAACTACGAATGTTTTAACGTAGCCTGAGGGGAAATCCATAGGCTATTTATTTGTGTTAAACGCGAGTAAAACATATCCTTATTTATTTTGTTAATAAAAGTTCAAAGTTTAATCTTTTTTGTTGTTGTTGTTTTTTTCGATTCATAATAATGAGCCATAAGCATGCATTTAAAGTAAGGGGAAAATCCAAAAACCTTACATTTATTTGTTACAACGCGGGTACATCAGTCTTATTCAGTGGCGTAGCAAGTCAGCCCCGGACCCATATGCAAAAAATGTGTATGAGAATTCGCCTCAGTTCAAGCTGCGTATGAATCAATTATATCTTCTTCTTTAATATTTGCAGCACGAAATAAACATGAATATGTGAATGCATGTTGAAAAAAATCAGAACAACTTAATACAAACGAATGTCTCATGAATCGATCAATCAGAGTTTTAAAAAAAGTAAAAAGATGGATGCTACAGACTTTTTTTTTTTTTTTGAGGAGTAGGCCTATGGGTGGAATTTTCACATTATATAACATGATTTTATTATCTTAATTTTAACTACTATCCATCCTCATTGGACGTGCCTTTAGAGAGAAATGCATCTTTACGGATTACATAATGAAAGAGTTTTTGTTTTCGATTTGAATTATTTCGTTTTAAAATAGTAATTTAAAGCATTCTATAGATATATTTATCATGTCGGTGAAGCGCTCCTGCGCAAGACCAAGAGGACCGAAAGCGCATCCTGTTTGTTTTCCTTATTTTACAAAAGCACAAGGTTTTGTTGATATTGTGAGTGCACACAAATACAAGTAGAACCTTTGCAGTTCCGAATGATGTATACTATTACCTTTATGAGCAAAAATGATGGCGTATTTTTAAGTTTCCGCTGTTCTTAAAAACAAAAAATGCAAGTGATCGCGCGCTGGGGCCTCCATGTCCTGCAGAGCGCTTTAGCTTCCACTCTCCGCGCAAACGATTGGATATGCACCTAACAGCGCTCATTTATCTGGGTTAAATGTTTAAATTAATACTGTGAAATGCTGTGAAGTGTTTTATGTCTGTTTATTTTAGGCAAGTCGTGTTGGTTTGAGAAGGCTAAATTGATCAAACATAATGCTCAACTTACTGTCTGCCGCTTGGTCGTTCCTTTAAAAAACAAAAACTTGAATTTAACAAACATAAAATGTTCCAAACATATTTCTAAATTAACTTAATAAAGAAACAAAAAGAAATATGACCACTTTGCCATTAAAAACCAAAACTGAACTATTATAATAGCTGTGTAATGGGGACGAGAGAGAGAGAGAAAAGTCACGGTATCCAGGCGGACTCGGGCCGAAAATTCTCATAAAGCTGTTGGACAAGGGTCGTGCAGGGCTCTATTCGTTCCCTCGTTGCCCCCAAATTGCCCGGGACCATATGCACCTGCACACCCTGCATAACCAGACGCTATGTCACTGATCTTATTTGTTCTTATCTGTTCCTAAAAGTTTTATGTTTAATATAAACGACTTTGTCATTGTAGCATTGTTGATGTTGTGTGTGTGTGTTTTTCATTAAGAGTAATATTGAATCAACCTTAAGAATTAATTTTGTTTCAAGAATAGGAAAGATCAAAATAAGCGCTACAGATGTGAGAATGCGAGATTTGTTGCTGCTGAGAGGTAGACGCTCTCGCTCTTTCTCTGCTGTCTGTAGAAATTGTTGTTAATTCTTAATTTGGGAACGGCAGAGACATGTTACAGGTTATAATATAATCCAAAAATCATGGCAACAAATGATTTTTTAAGTCAGTTTAATACGTTTAATCAGTTGAAACGACTTTCACAGTCAATTTGATTCAACTTAACTCATATTTAAC
>NW_015505184.1:396855-405259 GCF_001515645.1 Sinocyclocheilus grahami
GCTATATCCATCTTATTCATTTTGTCAATGCAAGGTAGATATTTAATATATGCGAATTTGCCATTTGTACTATTTTATGGCTGATGTGTTTTAATTAATAAGATAATAAACCACAAATTACGATCATTTTAAGATAGCCTGAGGGGAAATCCATAGGCTATTTATTTGTGTTAAACGTGAGTAAAACATATCCTTATTTATTTTCTTAATAAAAGTTCAAAGTTTAATGTTTTTTTTTGTTTTTTTTCCATTAGTAATAATGAGCCATAAGCATGCATTTAAAGTAAGGGGAAAATCCAAAAACCTTACATTTATTTGTGTTACAATGTGGGTACATCAGTCTTATTCAGTGGCGTAGCGAGTCAGTCTCAGGCCCATATGCAAAAAATGTGTACGGCCCCCTCCCCCCCAAATGTTATGGGCTCCAACTCGGTTAACTTAACTTAGGCCCTATTGTTGATTTTTCTCAAGTAAATAAAGTTCCATGAATCGTGACTATTCACAAGCTGTTTTATCTAGGGTAGGCTATAGGCTAATGCTTGGAAATGTTGATTAAAGTTTCCAAGTCCATTCATTATTTGTAGCACGTAAGCCACCTGCAGCTTTGTGCTTGTTACTACAAAGTCTCAGCCTTCTGTCAATTTTATGATAAAATACAAACAAACATTTTTTTACGCTCTTTAATTTGTAGTGAGATAATTCGTCTCAGTTCAAGCTGCATATGAATCAATTATATTTTCTTCTTTAATATTTGCAGCACGAAATAAACATGAATATGTGAATGCATGTTGAAAAAAATCAGAACAACACGAATGTCTCATGAATCGATCAATCAGAGTTTTAAAAAAAGTCAAAAGAATCACGGATGCCACGGACTTTTTCTTTTTTTGGAGAAGTAGGCCTATGGGTGGAATTTTCACATTATATAACATGATTTTATTATCGTAATTTTAACTTTATTCTTAAAATATTATGACGTTAATCTTATTTATTTAGTTATTTTTAAACGTGGCACAAAAATGCTGCCATATAGGCTACTGATTGCAAACACAATTTTTTACACAAAACAAAAAGCAAGTAATCACTCTGGCGCCTCAATGTCCTGCAGAGCGTGCTTTAGCTTCCACTCTCCGCACAAACGATTGGATATGCACCTAACAGCGCTCATTTATCTAGGTTAAATGTTTAAATTAATACAGTGAAATGCATGGTGTTTTATGTCTGTTTATTTTAGGCAAGTCGTGTTGGTTTGAGAAGTCTAAATTGATCCAACATAATTAAGCTGTTGGACAAGGGCCGTGCAGGGCTCTATTTGTTCCCTCGTTGCCCCCAAACTGCCCGGGACCATATGCACCTGCATACCCTGCATGGACGCTACTCCACTGATCTTATTTGTTCTTATCTGTTCATAAAAGTTTTATGTTTAATATAAGCGGCTTTGTCATTGTAGCATTGTTGATGTTGTGTGTGTGTGTTTTTCATTAAGAGTAATATTGAATCAACCTTAAGAATTAATTTTGTTTCAAGAATAGGAAAGACCTATTAGACCTAACGTTAGAAAGACCTAACGTTAGTTAAAGATCAAAATAAGCGCTACAGATGTGAGAATGCGAGATTTGTTGCTGCTGAGAGGTAGACGCTCTCGCTCTTTCTCTGCTGTCTGTAGAAATTGTTGTTAATTCTTAATTTGGGAACGGCAGAGACATGTTACAGGTTATAATATAATCCAAAAATCATGGCAACAAATGATTTTTTAAGTCAGTTTAATACGTTTAATCAGTTGAAACGACTTTCACAGTCAATTTGATTCAACTTAACTCATATTTAACTGTTTAAATTTAAATTAATTTGAATGAATATACTAATTAATCAAATTAATATTATTTATTTTGTATTACATATTGTTCATTCATTTATTTTTAACACTGCACTTTTTTATTTTTAGCACTCAAGGGGGTGCTGCAGCACCCTCAGCACCCCTACTTCCCGCGGTAATGATTAACGTCTCAGGTTACTTATGTAACCATGGTTCCCTGAGTAGGGAACGAGACACTGCGTCCTCTAGGTTTCCCATAGCGACCCCTAGAGGACGCAGTTCGAAGTTCCCATGAAAGGGAACATTACTTTTCGATCCAACCTCATCTACAGAAGAAGTGAGTGTAAGGGTTTTTTATGAATCTTTGCAAATCACCTTTAGTAATAATGGGCTAATTAGCAAGTTTCACGATGAATCACTAAAGTAAACAGTCTCTCTGAGAGCAGCTCGGAAGAGAGGGGCGGGGCCTGCAGAGCTTATTAACATTTAAAGCAACATGGACTATAATGGCTTGATAAAAACAGAGGTTTTGACAGGTTTAAAAAGGTGTTTTTTACACTAACATTGAGAAATTTTAACCAAAGTATGTTATAGACTTTTAATTAAGACCCTAAAGAATCATATCAACTTGTGCAAAATGAGCATCCGATGACCCCTTTAAAAAGTCTTAAATTTGATCTTAGAAATCCTGCAGAAACCCTGTGAGAGGAAAGAAAATAAACTTTTTTGTGATAAAAGAAAGTCTTAATTATGATTTCGGGAGGTCTTAAATTTGGGGATGGAGAGACAAAAAAATTCTCAAAGTTTATTGTGGTGATTAAACTTCAAAAGGCCATGATTTCATTAAATAAACATGATCGCTAATAATTGATTAATGGTTTAAGGCTGAAATGTGAAGTTTGTTTTATAAAACTTTGTTTTTGTGAAAACCTGTATATGAACTGTAAATCATGCTTTTTACAGTCTTCTTAGAGTTTAATATGGAACCATAGACATTGCCCTTCCCCGCTGGTATGGTATTAGTTTTATTTGTGCAGGTCTCAAAAAAGGTCTTAAAGTCTTACATTTGAGCTTAAAAATCCTGCAGATACCCTGTAAATTGGGGTGCCATTTTAGATAAAGCTGATGAAGTGACTGATGCCTTTTATTCTTTTATATTGTAGCACTGGGAGTTATTCAGCCCAGAAGCTGACCTTCAACACATTTTTGGAGTGTTAGAAAATGTTCAGGAATTGCAAGCAGACTTTTAATACTTAATGACAGGTAATGTTTACTGCATAAATATTTGTAAGTTTTTACTCTTTAAATAAACCAAGTGTGATTATACGTTGCATTTTCAGTTATAGATCAGTACCCCACTGATGCTTATCTTTATGTTTTAGGGGTTTGCGTTGCTCCTGGGAAGGGTTAGCATTGCTGGACAGCATCTTACCCACAATGCTGCTTGAATTAGAGATGTTTTTCAAAAAGCAATACACCAGCAGAAAGACAGACCTCCAGAGAGACAGATGACCGTTTGCAACAGAGAAATATGAGAAAGAGATTGCACACAAGGCAATAGGTAATAAGGTAAAAATGAAAAACTCTCCCATGAGGAGAAACACGTATTCTTGAAGAATGAACATGGGTCAATGACGTGACAATTTTTTGTTATTTAGTAATTTATTCACAAATACAGTGTGTTCTTTTCTATGATGAACATGTTTTTAATTTCTGAATTAAGGGTAAATATATAACATAGGGTAAATATGAGAATGTTATGATCTTCATATAATATTGAAGAAAATTTTTTTTATCCTTGAATGGAAAACAATATTTAATGTTCGCGTGAAATAGAAAATTACCCTGTTATGAATTCATGTGAACAATTATCCCGTGCATATGCTTCATTTTTTTTAAAAAGCTTTTTGACTTTAATCAAAATGTCATAACTGCCATTGAAAATGACAGATTTCTCTCTGGTGACGTATGAAGGACATCTCCAATCATTTACTGTAGTCCACTTAAACAACACCCACAACTCAAAGTCCAATCAACAGCTATACATTTTTTTTCCTTTGGTATTAATTTGTTGTACTCTGATGTACGTTACAGCATGGAAGAGAAGATCTGCTGCTACTTCCATTTAATTACTTTTTATATTGAAAAATAAAAAAGAATATATGATAAACTTAAGATGTGAATTCAAGGTGTATGGAAAAAATAGTATTTTTACTTGGTTACATCACATGACACACATTCAGGAATCTGTGAAAAGATGAACACAGTAAACCAGATTATTGCCTTCTCTGATCTATGACATTTGATGTGATGTTATCCCCTATTATCTTGAGTAATTTGGCATAGAAGTGATTTCTCATCATTGCATCTGCCAGTTGAAGTTGCTTTTTTCCAAACCACCCACCTTATCAGTTAGAGAGAAGGTCACTGAATAATCATGAATTGTTTATTTTGCTCCCTATTCACAGCTCTTATTTCTTGTTTAGGCACAATTAAAATATATTTAATTAGCTTAGTTATAATTTTGAAAGTTATTAATGTAGTTCAGATAACATTTAATTTTTCATTTCATTTCAAGCTATTCGTTCCAAACCTGTATGAGTTGCTTTCTTATGTTGAACACAAAATAAGATATTTTGAAGATTGCTGGTAATCAAACAGTTGGTGGTTGCCATTGATTCCATAGTATTTTTTTCCTACTATGGAAGTCAATGGCAACCACCAACTGTTTGATTACCAGTAATCTTCAAAATATCTTATTTTATGTTCAACATAAGAAAGCAACTCATACAGGTTTGGAACGATATGAGGGTGAGTAAATGATGACAGAATTTTAATTTTGGGTGAACTATCCCTTTAAACGAGCGCTTCGCTATTCATGGTACTGAACGCCTTTTGCGTAACGCTACCAAACAAATAGTTATGCAAATATCAGTGTATGCATCAAAACGTTTGTGCTATGCTTACTTTTCCTACAGTTAAAGTAGTTTATCATTTCTCTGTAGGCATATTTATCCCTGGATTCATGAATATTCAAAGTCTAAAGGGAATTAATAATGTATAATGTATATTATGCAAAGCGTGACTGTACGGTATTGTCAGGGATTCACACATAAGAGTGCGTGGGCGCGTTTTCTTACTAATATGAGAGAATTTTACGTTAGCATAGCGATGATGACTCAAGCCACTGCAGATGATGAGGATGGCTTCGCCACCCACACCTTTCTTCCCGTTGTTCACCCATAAATGGTAATACTGTGAGTACACTGGTTTCTACTTAAAGCAGAGTCGTGATGCTGTCTGTGCAAAACAGGTGAGGCTGGGGACACGGTATAAATATAGCTCGGCTTATGAATATTAATTAGGTGACGCTACATTTTCTCAGTTCTTCCCGATTTGTGTCACAATCCTTCAGAAATCATTCGAATATGTTGATTTGGTTTAAGAGGAATCATTTCTTATTAGCAGTGTTCGAAATTTCTACAACTGGACGGGACATTGTTTGCAAGGACCCCGAGTTCTAGAACAAACTCATGTATTTTGAGAAAAAAACGAGTCAGTGTTTTTAGAGACAACTTTTTTATTGTCTGTAATACAAGACAAAGTGGAAATAAATTTGAGGTAACAGGTATATTTTCAAGAAAAAAGGCGTGTCGCTGTGCCTTTTATAGTTAGTATAAGAAATGTGGAAACAAATTTGAGGTAATACATTCACTATAAAGAAATCATGCATACTCGCTTTACAAAATGTCCCTATTGGAAAATGCAGTTTAAGCTGGTAGGTGTGTTTTGGAACTGTTTTAGCTAGTCAAAACTAGCAGTTTACACCAGCTAATGGCCAGTTTAGACCAGTTACACTGAAAAAAATGGTAACCTGAAAACGGTAACATCTAGGCTATAGGCATATTGACCGGTTTTCAAGTCAACTATATTAATTAACACTAATGAATCAGCCTAAATGCATTCATTTCTACCAACAAAACTCATGTTTTTTTGGTAGAAATAGCTCTTTAAGGTAACAATTGAAGGTTACCACTTTCTACAGTGTGGTTAACCAGCCACAGTGTTCTAAAAAAACACTAATATGACCAGCCAATAGCTGGTTTGTTGCTGATCCACCAGTTTCTCAACTAGGTTACATCAGATAATGACCACTTTTGACCAGCTATACCATCTTAAGCCCGATTTTCCAACAGGGTTATAATAAATACATTTCACAAATATTTTGTCAATGTGTAGAATCTGTCCTCTGGTCCAGCCAGGGGCTTACAGAATATAATAATTCTTACATAGTTGAATAATTATTATTCATAGGTTTGAAACAGAGTCCCTAGCGTTACTCTATTACTGTATTTGACACCTCTCAATAGGTGTACTTCGTTTAGGGGTGCTCGGGCCCATCACGCGCCGCAGATCGCTACTGAAACTCGGTCTGCGGGCGAGCGGATGCACCGCGCCACACGGCTCATGCATGGCTCTTTTGTTTCTCTTTCTACTGCTCAGCGTTTGATACGTGTGGATGGAGATATCTCGATGGAGAGAGGGTCTGGTCTCTGTGGGGAGCCCTCCCAGCAGCGCCAGGGCCTCAAACATCTCCTCCAGGTTGGTGCAGTCTTTAGCAGACACCTCAAAGAGGACACTGTCCTGGCAGATATCGGAGTGCTGCGCACCCCTCGAGGTGTTTAAGTCAGTTTTATTGCCACAGATAATAATCGGAAGCTGTCTGTTTTCTTTGGACTTGGTTAGCTTGGATTTGGCAGTGAAAATCTCCTCGCGTAATGAGCAGATCTCCGTGAAAGACTCTCGGTCAGTCACGCTGAACACCAGCAAGAATATGTCACCTGTTGAGGTCAAAAAGCACGTGAAATGAGAACTCTGCAAACCTGAGGCTATAATTTAACGAATTAAAAATTAAATAAGTAAAAACACGGTGCACATACTGACCTGTCAGAATAGACAGTCTTCGCTTGGCAGGAAAGTCTCTCTCTTTGGACGCGTCCAGGATGTCTAACTGGTATCTCTCGCCACGGATGTGGTACAGTTTGCTGTGAAAGTCTTCGGTCGTTGGCTCGTACTGTTCGTCGAATCCATCATCACCCAAAAAACGGCGTATAATCGCCGTTTTACCCACATGGGGGGCGCCGAGCACAACTATGCGCCGGTAATGACTGGGTTTTACGCTGACCAGCTCGTCGTTTTTACTCTCATATTTCATGTGCTTTGTTTTATGGAGCTGAGGCGTGGAGAAAGGATCCAGAGATCTCCGGGGTTTGCGTTCAGACGACGAGGGTCGCTTTCCAGTGCTGGCGGAGCGCACTACTCGCGCCTTTGGCTGTGGAAGTCTCCAGTGCGACGCGCACTGCAAATGCATATCAACTATTGCGGTGCCTTCGGAATGATAGCTGCAGTAGGAGAGCGTCGCGGTGCCATCAACTGAAAGAAGAGCTTTATCAGTTGTGTTCACCTCCATGCCCCTTGCTGGTATCATCCAGAAAGGCTGGTACTGTGGTCGGCAGGACGGCGGCGCAGCACCCCGTGCTCTCGGTGCAGTGAGCTGTACGCGGTTCCCGCAGTGCTTTTTATATGCTAATGATGGATGTGTAGTCTCGTGTGGTGCGTCATTAAACGCTTTGGGTTCGTCTGGTGAATCTGAACAATTCTGCTGCCTATTTAAGGTATTGCCCACCGCAGTGTTACTTGGATCTGGGCCATTCTTATGTAGAGCTACAGAGTATTGTCAGTTAAATGCAGCTATAATACCGACTTAGATCCTACTTATCATTACTGATGAAGTAAAAAGTATTAATTTTCTAGCTTAATTTGGACAGAAAGATGCTTGACAAATTTAAGAATACTGTAAAAACTGGTAACCTGCTGTTATCCATTTCGCCCATAAAATGAATTTTGTTTGTAAATTAATGTTTATAATGAGGGTATATATATATATATATATATATATATATATATATATATATATATATATATAATATATTGAAATGAAAATGACAACATCGTTTTATAAAGTATATGCGTTCATATGTGCTTTATTTTCACTGGAGGAAACCTGTGTGAAGGGTGAACGCAGCGAAAACTTGGGCTACAGTAGATGGGGAACCGATTGCTCCCCCATCAGGGGCGGACTGGGACAAAAATTCAGCCCTGGCACTGTAGCCACACCGGCCCATATTACCACACCGACACAGCCCCACCCACGGACACACACATACACTACTTACATTTGTGTACAGATGGGGAAATAATATAAGCAATACCATATACTGTATGTAACAGATATTTAAACATTTAATGTATGTGTCTGGCAAACAATGCTTACTACTTTTTAAAGAGCACACGTTTATAACAAATTTACACATACAGTAAAAACAAAAGAAAAAGAATCTGAGGATGTTGTAGAGTCTGTGTGCTGTCTGTTTATGCCATTTGTCTGCTGTTACTGTCATTCTCTACAGTATGTTGTTCTTTATTGTCACTGTCTGTCTGTTGGGCTTTTCCTACCTCTACCACACTCCTCCCTGTCTCTGCTAGGCCTACTGTAGCATCCTTCCTCACAGCACTGGTGTTGAAAGA
>NW_015505184.1:407755-408478 GCF_001515645.1 Sinocyclocheilus grahami
TCATTAGAATGTTATATACACGACATTCCCAATCAT
The DNA here is from genome assembly GCF_001515645.1 of Sinocyclocheilus grahami. Taxonomy (NCBI): domain Eukaryota; kingdom Metazoa; phylum Chordata; class Actinopteri; order Cypriniformes; family Cyprinidae; genus Sinocyclocheilus; species Sinocyclocheilus grahami. The sequence continues at coordinate 407,792 of NW_015505184.1, forward strand.
AGTTATTAATGTTGTGCACTGCTGTTTGAGCTGCATGCGCTGAGCTAAAGATGATCACCGGTAAACTGAAGCGCTCTTTTAACTTAACCAAACACATTCTATATGAGATAAATCAGATATAAACACAATATTACAACGTACAATTGCACAAAATGCTGCAAACAAAACAGCGCGCATCTGAAGTGTCTCTGAAGGAAATAATGCATTATTTATCGGCTTTAAGATATCGGCCAAATTTTCTTATTGGGCCGATACCGATAACAGAAAAAATGAGCATATATCGGCCGATACCGATATGGTGGCCGATATATCGTGCATCCCTAATATATATATATTCAATTGAAAATGACAACATCGTTTTATAAAGTATATGCGTTCATATGTGCTTTATTTTCACTGGAGGAAACCTGTGTGAAGGGTGAACGCAGCGAAAACTTGGGCTACAGTAGATGGGGAACCGATTGCTCCCCCATCAGGGGCGGACTGGGACAAAAATTCAGCCCTGGCACTGTAGCCACACCGGCCCATATTACCACACCGACACAGCCCCACCCACGGACACACACATACACTACTTACATTTGTGTACAGATGGGGAAATAATATAAGCAGTACCATATATGTAACAGATATTTAAACATTTAATGTATGTGTCTGGCAAACAATGCTTACTACTTTTTAAAGAGC
>NW_015505184.1:408809-419609 GCF_001515645.1 Sinocyclocheilus grahami
TGACTGCTCTCAACATTGGAATACACATGAATACAAACAAGTAATAATAGCAAAAAAGGGAATATAATATATAGAAAAAACTATAAATAGTAGCAGCAGCAGCACAATTATTTGTGAATTAAAGTATGCTGAAGTGTTTCTAGTATGTGCTGCATGTGCATTTGTGTGTGTGTGTGTGAGAAATGTAAAGTATGTGTGTGAGTGTGATCTCTCTGTGTGTGTGTGTGTGTGTGTGTGTGTGTGTGAGTGAGACACAGGCACAGGTTCCGCCTATCCTAAGAGTTAATCAGATCCACATTATAAAGAAACTGGCAGCATCCGTATCAGGGTGTCAATCTCATTGTGTCTTCCTACTACCTCCATGACACTTGACTCTGCAGTCCACCCTACCTAAGGACTAATTGCATACTGTAAACGTATGTACTGTATGCATGCTCAATGTTTTATTTTAATATATGACTATCTACATATTCAAAGTAAAGTTCACTACAAATGTCTACAGTACTATGGCTATTGCTATAGGTTTTTGATGTGTTAGACTATATTGCAAGTAGCCTACATCAGTTTTTACCCTAAATCCCACTTTATCTGCTGATATTTCAGTCATGCAATTCAGTAAAAGGATCGTTAACACATTTTAAAATATACTGGGGTTCTACGTTAAGCTGACAGCTGTTTAATACAATGTAGGCTACTGTCAAAAAACAAACAAAAAACAGGAGCTAACTGGTGTGAAATTAAGTAGTGTGAAAATGACTTGTGAGAGCTGTATTTTCTGTTTTCTTCTTACCTCTGCGGCACTAACTGTCCTCCGCTGCAGCAGCAGAATTTAAACCTTTTGAAAAGAGTTCGGTTAATTTTAAGCATTTAGCAGCGTCGGACTTAAGCCCTTTTTCCCCCTTTCTCAACGTTTTTCTGCACCGCCTTTCCTTTTTTACGGTCCATCATCTAGATTTTACTGAAAATTAGCTCGTGTTGCAATCTCTCTGATGACTTGCTTGATTTTGACTGAACGGTTCGGTCAGCCCATCTCGGGACCAGGCGGCCGGCCGTTCCCGACTGGTCCAAATGCTTAACATTTATTTATTATTAACATTATTATTATTATAACCATAGAGAAATCGTCCAAGTGATAAAAACCTGTCCTATGCGCTATTGCATGGCCCGTAAACATTTTTTATTTATATATATTTAGAAAAAATCTGACCGGCCCACATTAAACAAAATGGTCCGGCCCCTCTGGCATTTGCCAGAATTGCCAGATGGCCAATCCGCCCCTGTCCCCCATGATATTTTGTAAACTGCATTTATGACAAAGAACTGCACAGATGCAGATTTTATAACAATCTATCGATAAACACACACCTTGTCCTCTGTTTCTCGCTCTGGAAGCCCCCCTATAGCCCCCCTAAAAATGGCCTAGCGATGCCCATGTTCCAATGTTTTTGACTGCATTTATTACATCAGAAATATAGTAAAATCAGTAATATTGTGAAATATTATTACAATTTCAAATATCAGTTTTCTGTTTGAATATATTTTAAAATGTAATTTATTCCTGTGATGCAAAGCTGAATTTTCAGCATCATTACACTTCAGTGTCACCTGGTCCTTCAGAAATCATTCTGATTTGCTGCTCAAGAAACATTTCTAATTATTATCAATGGTTTTCCAACCAAGATTTGCATGTCACAAAGAAACATAACTAAAAGCCTGTCTGGAACGGTCCACACCGCTCAGGTCTGGAATGCTGTAGAAAGGCAAGCAAAGTGGTACAGACAGTTAAAAGTCCCAGTGCTTTTGTGCTAAATATGAGCACTCTTGTAACACTGCTCAAATAATTAAACAAATGAACCAGAACCAATTGTTGTGTAATATTGTTTTTGAAATAGATACGTCAATGTGCAGCTCTCAGTATAGAGGCACGAATTATTTTGGGGCATGGGCAAAAGTTAGCGGGCACTAGGCTAACTAATGGACGGAGTCCAGTGGTGTAGCGCAAATCCGCGGCTCCCAACAGCGAACTCAAGGTTCGGTGGGTTGGGGGGCTGGATGCGTCGCAATATTGTAAATATTTGTTTTAGTACATACGTTTACAGTATGGATATCACACAAGCAACCTGCAAACTTTGCGCAAGAGTTATGCGGTGAACCTTTTAATCTCAGTCGATTCACTAGAAAGTGAAAGTAACATATATAAAATAAAAAAAAAAGTTTTAAATAAAGTGCAAAAGTGGCAAAACAGTTAATTTAAGTGTCAGCAATAGAGGTCGACCTATAAGGGTTTTTCTCTGGCCGATGCCGATATTTAGAAATCAGGGCAGCCGATGGCCGATATGTGATGCTGATTTTTTTGCGCAATGATGCAAAGCACCTTCTCAAAACAGTTCTGAAGCACGCTTTTTGTTGATGTTTGCTGACAGACACCAAACACTGGAAACACCCCACAGACTTGCAAATGCAAATTGATTCTTTGCCAGCAGGAGGCGCTGTTGGAGCGGAGATATAGCGGTTTCCCCGGTAAGGGCTGTAATCAAATAAGCGCTGCGCTCACAAACGCTAGGAAAGACGAAATGAGAATGACATCAAAGCTTTTCTGAAGACGGTCGGATCTTTTCAATTATACATTGATATAAAAACACCCGCGCTGCATTTTAATTTTGAAACGTGCAGTGTTCAGTTTATTCAATGAAGTAGAATAGAAAATCTAGGCTATTTGTGGCGGTCAGTTCTGATTTTGTGAAAATAACAAATAACTTAATGTATGGGAAACACTGGACACTGCTAGAAGTCAAATGGCCATAATCTAAGTGATAACAAAAATAAATAAATAAACGAGAAACGTATTTCGTGTTAAACAGGTTTTTTTCTTTTTTAAAAAGTCGTGCTTGAAATAAAGCTTTTTCATTGATGATTGCAGTGTTACTCATTTTAATTATAGACCTATAATTCATTGTATATAAAACCTGTTTTTAAAGACCTTTTTAAAGAGAATAAGATAGTCTAATCTTTATTATCCTCTATGAAAGTGATGCGCTATGAAATTATTGCGGGGCAAATTAATTGTAATATTAATTTAATAATAAAAGTAACTTAATAATAGGCTAATAAGAAGAATGTAACAGGCCTATGTTAATTGAAAATGCCAAATTAGATATAACTAAAGTGTAGGCTATAAAATTATTTTATTCAGAAATGTCATTGTGATTTTTTGTTGTTGTTGTTAATTAGTTATTTTAATTAATAGGCCTACAAATTAGGAAACAGGTGCAGTTAATCGCCGGCGTCAGTCACAACATTTATATAAAAAATAATAATAAAATAAAAATAAATAAAAAATAGGCTAATCTTTGTGAGGACGACTGGCAACAGCTGGTCTTAAATTCTTTAGACACCGCACACCAAACGACTTTGAACACCGACTGAAAACACTGACTGAGCTCAAATGATATTTCATAATCGGCCTGACAGTAATGTTTCCCGGCTTCACAGAATGAACCGGTTCGCGCGTGTAACTGAAAGTCTTACCGTTACTTGCTGACTGATGGACTGGCTCTCTCCGTCGTCAGTGCGAGTTTTTAAAGGGGTCATATGATGCTTTTTTAAAGATCCTTATTTTGTGTATTTGGTGTAACAGAATATGTTGACATGCTTTAATGTTCAAAAAACACATTATTTTTCAAATACTGTACATTATTGTAGGTCCTCTATGCCTCGCCTCTCTCAAACGCTTCGTTTTCTACAAAGTCCCTCCTTCCGACAAGGGTCTTAAATTCTTTAGACACCGCACACCAAACGACTTTGAACACCGACTGAAAACACTGACTGAGCTCAAATGATATTTCATAATCGGCCTGACAGTAATGTTTCCCGGCTTCACAGAATGAACCGGTTCGCGCGTGTAACTGAAAGTCTTACCGTTACTTGCTGACTGATGGACTGGCTCTCTCCGTCGTCAGTGCGAGTTTTTAAAGGGGTCATATGATGCTTTTTTAAAGATCCTTATTTTGTGTATTTGGTGTAACAGAATATGTTGACATGCTTTAATGTTCAAAAAACACATTATTTTTCAAATACTGTACATTATTGTAGGTCCTCTATGCCTCGCCTCTCTCAAACGCTTCGTTTTCTACAAAGTCCCTCCTTCCGACAAGCGCAATCTGCTCTGATTGGCCAGCTGACCCAGTGCATTGTGATTGGCCGAACACCGCAAGCACTCGTCGGAAATGTAACGTCCCTTACCATAATCGCATCTTTCAAAATAAATGTAAAGACAGAGCCGAAAGGGGAACAAAGTCACGTGACAGACACAGTGATGAAGCTGGTATGTGTTTGCAGTACACAAGCCGCGGTTAAGACAGCTGTTTTTTTTTTTTTTTTTTTACAGAATTATGCATTGCTGCTGTTTTTCTAACATTTTCTAACACAGCTGCAAATTACAGTCCAACTGAATGGGTGAACACGCACAAATTTACATGCGCGACATGCCCGAAACTGGATCCCCTGGATAACGCTTGACTAACACTGCTGTCAATCAAACTCATCAAGAATTATGCAAAAACATTTTATTTATTTTAGTTATTTAAACAAACAACAAACAAACACTTAAAATAAAATATACTTTAATACCATTTCTATTGAAACTTGTATGTTATTTATTATTAATTTAGTGCACTTATATTAACTTCAAATGTAATATTAAATAACACACTGCAGTTAAAATTATAATCAATTATTTTACATGTGCTTTAGTATGTTAGTCAACACATAATAAGTGTACTTTAAAACATGATACGATTGCTAAAACATAATGATTTGAAATGTATTTTAAAGTCAAACTTTTAATTTGACATTGTAGTTTGTATTTGTAATGAAAATTAAAACGTAGTTAAAATGTGCTTAATTGTCACGAAAATTATGTAATAATTCGAAACATTTAAATGTTCCAAAAATAAAAGGCCCAAATATTTGGGTGAAATATCACCAATATCAAGAATTATCAAGAACATTCTGGCAATATGAGAGCATCTGCACATCAAGGCCACTTCATTACTTAACTGAAGACAAATCCTCACCTTCTGCTGCATAAACAACACTTACATCTCTGAGAGTCTCAGCTTCACTCCATTCAGTCAAGGCTACTCTGAATGGACTGAATTGGTGCACGGTGTGCTTTGCTTTTCTTCTACAATGCTTACCTTGGAGTGCTTGAGACTAAATGTTCTCCGCTGAGAATGGAATATACATCACCATGGCAACTCTGCACTTTATAACACTGCTTTCCAGAATCTATTCCATAGCTCTTAAAAGCTGAGGACATGCCTTTTGTGAGACATCATAATATCACGCACTCCTCTGTAAGGCCTTGTGTTCAGTTTTATAACCCTGCTTTCCATTGTGCTGAGATGTTCAGAGAACTTGGAGGCACGCATATTTTCTCATTAGTAGAATTCACTATAAGTAATTGTATTCACTGAAGATAAAATGTGAAGTTGCCATAGTCTAAAATGATCCATCATTGCAACAATTACTTATTTAGATTAAGTCAATATATGTTATACTGAGTCAGTTTAAAAAGAGTTCTGTGCACATTGTTCACTTTACATGGTTGAAATTTCATCTTGTTTGTTGAAAGCAAAATGCATGTTATCTTAAATTAATGACAAGATTGCATGAACACTCATGAGACCAAAATGCACAAAACACCTTAAAACGTCACTCACAGACCTGGAAAATGAAATGTGATGTGTAACAATTAACTAACATTTATTTAACAATCAACATAATTTTAACTACAGAACCAAACACATTCTGAAATCAGTAAGTTTGCGATATAAATGAGTAACTTCTAAGACAGTAAGTTACAAAATGTGAAAACAAAATCAACAACAGTGTAAATAAAACGGTCAAATCACACAGTGCAACCATATTAATAATTAATGGTGCTGCTCCATCATCAAATCACACAGTGCAACCATATTAATAATTAATGGTGCTGCTCGGTCAACAGTGTAAGTTGGAAATTTCATTTTCAGCTCAAAAGTGCATTTTCACGCTTGCTTAGTACTAAAATATAGTACATTCATTTCATTGAAAAGAAAAAAAAATCTGCCATATCTGACTGCCACACGAGAAGCACCAGAGGGTTAATTTTCATTAATTATAATTAATTATACGAATTAATCTGTAGACCTATTAGAACTAAAAAGTTATTAATCCATCTCGCTTGCTGTTCTTGTTGCTTCATTTAAAATGCTTTACCTTTGTTCCTAAAAACTTAATATTCACTCCAAGAATAATTTGTATTCTTAGTCTTTTATGTCTGCTACTACTACACAATTGTTGGTATATTGAACTAACAGCATTATAACATTTAATATGATAATAAACAGAACATTTATTTTTTGTAATACAAACCAAGTGCTACCATGTGAGGGCAGCAAAGGCATGATGGGTTTGAGGCCAACTTGTGTTTCTGGATTTCCTCTCATGTTTGTCAGGCAAAAATGTATGTATTGTATAAACATTTCAAGAATTTCATGAAAAGATTTCATGAACGTCTGTGCCAGGGGGTGTGATGGGTTTCCTGCTGTCCACCGGCCCTTTAACCTCCTCCTCCTCCGCTCTGTCTGCATGTGCACTCTGATGACATTATGAAACAAAGAAATTGGCCCACAGTCTGTTTTCAGGGAAAATTAAGACGTAGCATGGATAGACAGGAGGAGAGGTTATGTTAAATGCAAAAATAGGTCCATCAAGCAACAATGCGTAAATGAAACATTAAAATAAGTTTACCACATTGGATATGTATTCTAAAATAGAGTTTACTCTATAGCCTCCTGACTACCAGGAAAAAACAGTTTTGTGAATTTAGTATTTTGTCATGTCATTACATTGTTTAGAGCATAGGAAAAAATTTGAAAAATAAAATTTTTGGAAAATTATATTTTATTCATATGTTATGCCATGTCCTCTGTAGAAGACATCGGGACTTTAAAAAGTCCTGTTTTTTAAGAAATAAAAAGACATGAATAGACATGAAAAGGCAAAAACAGTCGGATTTTTGTTTTAATCACAAATCAATTTTCATTTTTTATACCAAACTTTATATAAAGACGATTCTCAACTATGTTATGAAAGATATTTAAAAAAAAAACATTTTTCTTTATGCAAAATGTGTGTAAAATGGACATAAACAAGTTTTTCCATTATATACAATGTATCTATAAACGGTATCTAATTAGCATATTAATGTGTTTTTGGGGCAACATAGAATGAACAAATAAGTGCAATAATGGGAGTAATAATTAGCATGATTTTCATAATAATATCTAATATTTAATAGGAATATTGATACATAATTTTTTTCTTTCTGTCATGGTGAAACATCCAATCATTTAGTATCTCTGAAAAGCCCTGAATGTGCTGATGCAGTACACAATCCGCGGTTAAGACAGCTGACGTGCTATGATTTCTGACAGGCAGTTCACTCTCCTGTGATGTGACCCTGTTCCCCTCACACACACACACACAACGCGTTACTCTGCGCTGCGCAAAACTCTGCATTTGAACAGTCAATAGCAAATACTTAAACTAATAACAAAAAATACTTACAGTCGCTGATTCAGAAGCGCCAGATTGTCATAGCAAAGTCGGAATTGACCCTACTTTTTAAATTTTTTTTAGAAATAGCCTTTGTACTGTTAGCCAGCCTTGTACTCTTCTAGGTTAAAAAAACTGTCGTCCATAAAATGCGTTGCACAAATTCGAACATCTGGGTTGTGCTGTTCTGTTGTAAATAAATCTTAACCAATGATTCCTAATTGCATCTACTTCCGGAAGGCCAAATAAAGTGCTTTTGCTTTCGCACTGAAATACACAACGTCTCCCTGACATGGCTGCATCAACACTACTGCGGTTCCTGAAACCACGCCTTCTTTCTTTGCGCGCACATTTGGGCGGCATTATGCTAATATTTCCACATAGTGACGTAGACATGTGGGGGCGTGTTAGAATGAGCCGTTTTAGGTAGGCGTCGTTGACTCTTATCTTTTATAAAGAATATCTCTTTGGATTTAAGACTTTAGTCTTTGCAACTTTACAGAACTTCTTTATGCACCAAGAGCTTGTAACACTCCAAAGAGAAAGGAAAACTTGAAATCGCATCATATGACCCCTTTAAAACTGTGACATGTAACGTCTCAGAGAAATCACTAAAACATAATGTTCTCTACAGAGGACAAAACTCCATAGCTGGTAGTCAGGACGATAGGAAATGTTTTAATAATACACCTAGATTTGCACAAATAACTTTCCTGGCCTCATAACTTGTCCATTTTGCATGAGATATGGCTTGAAACTCTTAAAAATTCAGTCAGTTCACTTCTCTTTCAGAAAATGTTAGTCAAAGTATGATACTTTGGAAAATGTTGTCAACCACATAATGTCAAACTACTGTTGTATCTGTTGTTTTATTTGACATTTACACTACCATTCAGACAAGTTGGTAAGATTTTTTAATGTTTTTGAAAGAAGATTCTTCTGCTCACCAAGGCTGCATTTATTTGATCAAAATACAGTAAAATATTAAAATATTCTGAAATATTATTACAATTGAAAATAATTTATTTCTGCTTGAAATCAGTTATGCTGCATAATATTTTTGTGAAAATCATTATGACGCTTTCTTTTAGGATTTGTTGATGAATAGTACGTTTAACAGGACATCATTCATTTGAAATAGAAATCTTTTGTAACGTTATAAATGTCTTTACTGTCATTTTTTATCAATTTAATGTATCCTTGCTAAATAAAAGTATTAATACATTTTTTTTTAAATAATAAAACTCTTACTGACCCTAAACTTTTGAATGGTATTGCTACATATCGTTACTAAAATGTCTAAATACAACATATGTACCTGATTTTATTTCTTGCAATACATGTAAAATCCCCATTTTAAGTATGACAATATCTAACATATCAGATACTCCTTACTTTAAGAATGAAGTATAATAAAAACAATAAGAATTTGTCTAATTGTAAAAAAAAACAAAAAACATGTGACACGAGTTTAAGGATTAAACACTGTTTGTCTTCTCACTACAATTTTGAGAAGCAGAATTTACACTTTTTCCTTTCTTTTCTCTTTTTCTTTTTTTACTTTGGCAGCTGTTCAGAATGTCTTTGTTTATTCAGCAGAAAAGAGAGAGAGTATCAGTTTGTCGAGAGCAGAGCTGGTATTTCCAGAAACTCTTGCTTGGCCAAAACCCTTGTCACCAGGAAGCTTTGAACAGAAATTCTCTTAGTCTTGCTTTCGTTGGCTTGCTTACACACACACACACACACACACACACACACACACACACACACACACACACACAGGTTTACATTTGTGAAAAGTGGGGACATCCCATAGACGTAATGGTTTTTATTCTGTACAGACCGTATATTCTATTGCCCTTTACCAACCCTACCCCTAAACCTACTCCTTACAGGAGAGCTCACTCTCTTTATTAATTTATTTACCTATTTACTTACTTAATTACTTACATTGAGGATATCCCCATAAGGAGGTTTTGTCAGATTAAGTTCAGTTTTTATCCCCAAAATATGGTTAATGATAATGTGGATCAAATGTAGCTGTATAGTTAGTGTGTTTTACCCACATCTAATTTTGAATGACATTTATAATATTTATGATAATGCTGAATTACACTGAACAAAATTATAAACGCAACACTTTTGTTTTTGCCCCCATTTTTCATGAGCTGAACTCAAAGATCTAAGACTTTTTCTATGTACACAAAAGGCCTATTTCTCTCAAATATTGTTCACAAATCTGTCTAAATCTGTGTTAGTGAGCACTTCTCCTTTGCCGAGATAATCCATCCACCTCACAGGTGTGGCATATCAAGATGCTGATTAGACAGCATGATTATTGCACAGGTGTGCCTTAGGCTGGCCACAATAAAAGGCCACTCTAAAATGTGCAGTTTTACTGTATTGGGGGGTCCGGGGGGGTCCAAAAACCAGTCAGTATCTGGTCTGACCACCATTTGCCTCACGCAGTGCAACACATCTCCTTCGCATAGAGTTGATCAGGTTGTTGATTGTGGCCTGTGGAATGTTGGTCCACTCCTCTTCAATGGCTGTGCGAAGTTGCTGGATATTGGCAGGAACTGGAACACGCTGTCGTATACGCCGATCCAGAGCATCCCAAACATGCTCAATGGGTGACATGTCCGGTGAGTATGCTGGCCATGCAAGAACTGGGATGTTTTCAGCTTCCAGGAATTGTGTACAGATCCTTGCAACATGGGGCCGTGCATTATCATGCTGCAACATGAGGTGATGATCGTGGATGAATGGCACAACAATGGGCCTCAGGATCGCGTCACGGTATCTCTGTGCATTCAAAATGCCATCAATAAAATGCACCTGCATTCGTTGTCCACACCATATACCTGCCCATACCATAACCCCACCGCCACCATGGGCCACTCGATCCACAACGTTGACATCAGCAAACCACTCACCCACACGATGCCATACACGCCGTCTGCCATCTTCCCTGTACAGTGAAAACCGGGATTCATCCATGAAGAGAACACCTCTCCAAAGTGCCAGACGCCACTGAATGTGAGCATTTGCCCACTCAAGTCAGATACGACGACGAACTGCTGTCAGGTCGAGACCCCGATGAGGACGACGAGCATGCAGATGAGCTTCCCTGAGACATAGAATATTATGTGTACATAGAAAAAGTCTTAGATCTTTGAGTTCAGCTCATGAAAAATG
>NW_015505184.1:420554-497556 GCF_001515645.1 Sinocyclocheilus grahami
CACGCTCCCTCAAAACTTGCGACATCTGTGGCATTGTGCTGTGTGATAAAACTGCACATTTTAGAGTGGCCTTTTATTGTGGCTAGCCTAAGGCACACCTGTGCAATAATCATGCTGTCTAATCAGCATCTTGATATGCCACACTTGTGAGGTGGATGGATTATCTCGGTAAAGGAGAAGTGGTCACTAACACAGATTTAAGGCGGGCGTACACGGTGCGATTTTCGCTGTCGTAGGAGGCGATTTTTTTCTCTCGGGAGAAAATCGCAGATGCTCGCATGGTCGCGGTTCGTACCGTGTGAGAAGAATTACGGGCCGATCCGAGACGTTAGGAGCACCTCCCGTCCTCCCGATAATTTTCAAACATGTAAAAAAAAATCGGATGCTGTCGGTTTAAATTCATGGCGTATGTGCGGTTGAACGAGACGATTTGGCGTTCCATCTGAAGTTGACCAATCAGAAGATGACAAAAACCATATAGTCTATAATAATTTTAGTTTAATTATACAGTTCTATTTTTTATTTGTTATTCCGAATGTGCCAAATTTGCCGTTCAGCTTTATGAATGAATATGCCTGTTGTATTTCCGGCAAAACGAGCAGAAATTCAGAAATGGCCTACTCCCACGAGTTCTTTATGAAGAACAGAAAGTCCATGCTTTTCAGCCATTCTCTTTGCCATGTCCTTTGTCTACGTTTTTTTTTTTTTGGATGTCACAAGCCGCCTGCCACAAAGAAAACTGTTTCGTCCTCAGAATCCATATTTTTTATGAATGGCGTGAAACATAATGCTTACGTCAGAGTTTGTAAAATCGTAGTAAATTTGTGCCGTGTGACTGCCTCCGTACGATTTTCGGATAAACTCAATCGTGACATGTGCCAGAGCTCACGACGTTCCGACCTTCAGAATCGCACCGTGTACGCCCGCCTTTAGACAGATTTGTGAACAATATTTGAGAGAAATAGGCCTTTTGTGTACATAGAAAAAGTCTTAGATGGAGGCAAAAACAAAAGTGTTGCGTTTATAATTTTGTTCAGTGTAGATCATTGTGTGGCTGCAAGGATTTCATAAGACAGACGAGGTTGGTAAACACTTTTCTAGTCTATAGAGCCATCTCATGGCATATTTACCCCTCTCTAGAAAATAATGAGTAAATCATGAGAAAAAGCGGTATGTAGATCTGTTGGAAGAGTCATAAGTAATTTAACACCCCTCATCTCCACCCCCTTTAAACTGGCACTAGAGTTGGCCTGTCATTTCCAATAGAGCACATTAAACAATTTCACCTATCATCTTTCAAATTCATCTTTCATCTTAATGTGTTATTTGTCATTTTTTGTAATTATTTGTAAAAATTAACTTGCAATTTCTGAGTGAAAACTGTTTCTGCTTTTGTAGTGTTTCTTTAATTTAATATATTTTGTCTTAATTGTGATGTTTATTTATTTATCTATTTTTTGGTAGACATGCAAAACCACTCAAATCAGGGATTTAAACTATTTAGACATGTCCTATAAATAAACTATTTAGTCATTTTGATAACAGGGTTGAAAAAATGGCAAATCCCATAGAAAATGAATAGAAAATATCCTATAAAAATTTTGACCATTAATGATAACTATTTTCTTCATTCTAAGCACCTCCTTTTACTGACCATTTGTTCAAAAATGAAAATATATCCTATAAGCTATATAATTTTAGAGATGCAAAACATATTTTGTATACATTGCAAAGTAAACAAACAATCAAACAAACAAATAAATAAGTGCAGAATTTAACTAGCCTACTTTGAAACAGTTTTCACTCAAGTCAATTTTTTACAAATAATTACAAAAAAACGACAAGTAACAAATTAAACATGATAGATAGATAGATAGATAGATAGATAGATAGATAGATAGATAGATAGATATAGATTGATTGATTTAGAGAGAAATAAATAGTATAGTACGAAATAGTATATACTGAAATAATATAGTCTTGTAAAACACACTCCAAATTATCTTTGTTTTATTTACAACTCAGAAAAATCCTTAGAAGAGTAGCCTGTTGGTAGAAAGTTGCACCTGAGAGCACATTTCCAGGCAGAACTGATTGATAAATCTGGACATTCAGGGTTAGCAGTAATTTGCTTTCTGCCAGTGACAGGCTCGTATGTCTCGTTTCGGAGCACAATGGGTTAAAGAAGACTAACTCTGACTCTGCAGGCTCGAGCCGCCCTCCCTCCATTAGCCTCTTCCCTCAGTTCACTTTACTGGGCTTTAACAGGGGGGCTCTGTATCAGCGAGGTTGGCGCCCAGGACTTTTTCGGGATAGGCTATGCACCAATAACTCCTAACCGGATAGGCCTCCACAAAGCGAAACCGCAAAAACACGCAGGCAAAACTTTGAGGCGCTTACCTGAGTTGAACGTCTGCTGCATTTGAGCCAGAATCCAAAGCTACCAACACTGAAAACATGCGGAGATGTCGAGAGGAACACAGCTACCGATAGGATCCCGAAGTTGGGACCTTTATGTCAAGCAATGAGAGGTAAGGACACAAAGGACGTTCAGATGGCTACGATTTTGGCTCTCGCGGGTCAACACACGATTTCCAAATCTTATCTATTATTCCAGCTGAGTCACGCAAGCAATCGTCGCTTTCAACATTCACATCCACTGCCGCAATACCGCATTATGAAGATGCGATCGCTGCTAAAGGGGCTCTTTATTCTTGTCCCACAACATCGGAAAGCATCTGAGTGATTTTAAGGGTGTGATTTACCTTCCAGATGAAAATCTTCTGTCAAACCCATGAGAGGCATATGAATTGTGGAAGAGCTGGTTCTCCACCCGGATTGAAAGTGGTTTTCTTCTGAAGTGGACTGCTAAGTAAACTAATTTATGAGAAAACAGAGGTATCTATTTTCATATTTATCTGAAATATAACGCGATATAGGCAACGTTACGTTACTTTTAGACAAAAGTAGAAAACAAATCCATAGTACACATTTTCATGTGGAAAATCTGTAGTTTTTTTTTTTCAATGAAATAGATATATTTTTCATATTAAAAATATTCTTTGCATTGTGCCATCTCAGGCTGTTTTTTAATATATTATGAGATTAAATTATATAAAAAAAAGATTGCTGATATTTCTACCAATAGAATCACTTTTTTAAAAACGCACTTACTACAAAACCATTGTTACTGATTTAGGACTGTCCCCTATATATATATATATATATATATATATATATATATATATATATATATATATATATATATATATCTCATACAGTAAGTTACTTATCACAGTAGGTTCAGTATCAAGAACAGGATGGTTTAACATTAGAAATGTAAAGTACATAATAAAGAAAGCGCGCACAACATATAGTGTTATTATTTAAATTATAATAGATGATAAAATTGTGGAGTTTGTGTGTTGATTTTTCATCAGTGATATAATGCTGACTTATAACTGACTTGCAGTTAGTCAGATATCTGCTCGCTTCCACAACATTTTATACCAAACTTTAAATGCTATAAAGCTAAGCCGGTATGCATCACCATAATATAACATATTCAACTAAAGCATTCTTAAAATATTGCTTATTTGCATAATTGTACTTAAGACTGTGATTGCATCCAGTTAGCCTTTAGCTTGTAGCGGCTACTTTCATTGAGACAGAATGACAGTGAGTTAACAGTTTTACTACAGCACCTTCACAACACTCAGATTTACCTGTTAAAATGGTCCACGACACTCAGTAGCACCAAGGGATGAACGACGACCCTTTCGACCGCTAAGTCCGGCATTTTTACCCAATAAATCCGAATATTTCAAGAAACAATTATGCTTTCCTGTTGTTCAGCACGCCAGATTGACGCTGCGCCGCTTCTTCCGCTTCTGCTTCGTATGTGGGGCGCTTCAGCGTGAAACACACGAGCGCCCAGCGGCCTGGAGGAGGAATTACACCCTGACAATCTTTAATTGAAGTCAACGTTGTGTTTTAAATGCATAGTTTCTTGATCTAAAACCAAGATGAGCATTATATATATATATATATATATTTATATAAACAAGATATTTGCTTATCATTACAGAATTTACTTCCTGAAACCATGATGATGTCATTATGACATACCTTTTCTAATTTATGTAGTTCATAGTTCATGTAGTTACTTAATTCATTCCGACTAGAATATGAAGCTGAATACAAAGCTGACCATATATGTATAACATACCATGTTGTTCATATATATATTGCTTTTAACAAAGTATTAGAAAAACATAATAAATATTTTAAATAATGAATTTTTGTAGTCGCCTTGCATTCAGATTGATGAGGGAACTCATTGTATATTGTGCTCAGGTGCCAGCAGTGCTTATTTTTGAAATTCTACCCTCTTTGCGCAGCATTTTGTGACCCAACAGACTCACAGCAGAAATGGGACGTTGAGCAAACTGCTGTTATTGATTGTCGTCTAAACCCTGAGTAGAATGTGTCACCACATCAAGGTCATACCCTGTGCACTATGAGAGCAGTTTCTCAGTGGTGTATGAAGCATATGGCTTTGATGTGTGCGTGTCTTTTTTATTCAGGTTCTATATAAAGTTATTAATAATTTTTCAGAGGAAGCTAACAGTGGCTCTATGGCTTTGCCATTCAAAATGCAACGTACAGACTTGTGCAATGACGTGTAATCAACAACAAAAAATAAACAGTAATATTTCTAGTCCAGTCTGATTAAAATTAATAGTTGTCATTGGTTCGACTGATCAAACCCATAGTCATACAGTCTCTCTAACAGAACACTGTTAAAAAAAGAAAAAGATGTTCAAAGTGAACATTATTGGAGTGTTTTAAAAGAAAATACTACTTCAGTCTTTCTACTCCAAAATGTCACCTTTAATTCAAGGTGTTACTTGCTATTTCTTTGTAATTAAGTAAAAAAAATATAAAAATTATTTCCCCCCAGAGATATTTCTTACAGTTTACCAACAGAGTTGATAATGTTCAATATATTATAACAGTATATATCTTCAAAATATTAACATTTCTTTGCTTGAGACTCAAAATTGTACATACAATTTGCAGTAGCCTATCTGCAAAATGTTAATTATTTTACCAAGATAAGAAGGATCATACAAAATGAATGTTATTTTTTATTTAGTAGGGTACAACGGGGCCCCGGGGTAAAAGTATGGGGGTAGAATTGTTGCTAAATTCCAAAAAAATAGATTATGATCCACAAATAAATAGAATGAGATCCACAAATAAATCTTAAAGTTTCACAAACATGAATTAAATTCACAAATAAATAAATGAGATTTGCAAATAAAAAACATATTCACAAATATATATTTATATCACAACCACAACTTTGCCTGGCATTTATTTGTGAATCGTGTCCTGTGCATTTGCGAATTGTGAAACATTTCTTGCGTCAAGACGTGCTGACAATCCACAAATACGTGGACTCCACCCACTGTCTACTCAAGCCAATCAGATAACAGACACATTCGCTGACCAATCGTAGCACGATCTCGCTATAGCCAATCACGTTTTGCTTTACAATCAGAGCGGTCTCGTCCTGAAACTTCATTCATCTGCATTGACTCAAATAGGTCATATAAGGGCCATACAATGGGTACAGTAAAAGATGTTTAAAACTGGATTTCGTTAGCCCATTAGCCTGTGTATCATCCCAAGCCACAGTATTTTATGTTACGTGCCTTTGAAAATGCCAGAGAAACAGTGTGTGATGAAGTGTAGTAGCCCATTGTATGGCCCTTATATGACCTATTTGAGTCAATGCAGATGAATGAAGTTTCAGGACGAGACCGCTCTGATTGTAAAGCAAAACATGATTGGCTATAGCGAGATCGTGCTACGATTGGTCAGCGAATGTGGCTGTTATCTGATTGGCTTGAGTAGACGGTGGGTGGAGTCCACGTATTTGTGGATTGTCAGCACGTCTTGATGCAAGAAATGTTTCACAATTCGCAAATGCACAGGACGCGATTTACAAATGCGTGCAGCTATCTACAAATGCACAGGACACGATTCACAAATTAATGCCAGGCAAAGTTGTGGTTGTGACATAAATATATATTTGTGAAGGTTTTTTATTTGCAAATCTCATTTTATTTATTTGTGAATTGAATTCATGTTTGTGAAACTTTAAGATTTATTTGTGGATCTCATTCTATTTATTTGTGGATCATAATCTATTTATTTGGAATTAAGCAACAATTCTACCCCCATATAAAAGGCGCCTTTGATATTATTTTCATCTAAACCACTAGATGGCACAAAAACGTGGCGTAGCACTTTCCAAACCATCTGCTTTTCAAGATGCACGTGTATATTTGTCTGATCTTTGACGCGATTGCGCTGTCTTTGAGTTCACATGAACAACTGTTAGAGTAAAGTTAGTCTGGTCAGGCTACAGAAGAATACCATAATTCCTCCGTTCAATTAGGCCTAAGACATCGAGAGTCACGCAGACCTATAACAACCCAGCCACAACACTTAATTGCTAAAGTGATTGTTTTGAACAAGTATTAACTTAGACATTATATATAAAAAAAACATTTTAGCTGAAGTATTTGTATCAATACCGTGTGCCTTTTACCCCGTGTGTGGGGTAAAAGGCCCCTCTTGCCACCTCATACATTTATAAGATTTTTAAACGAAATAAACAACTTGAATGATTTATTTTCACACTAAATCTGTTGCTCCATTAATGTTCAATACAACATATATTTTTTTTCTGCAATTATACATTTTAGGCGCAGTGAATGGCACATGGTTTCTTAAGGTGGGCCTTTAGCCCCGTTGTACCCTACTGACCTAAATAAGATATTTCACATAAAAGATGTCTAGTACATCGTTTACCAACAGTCAAGGGACTGCAGATGTAAAATA
Organism: Sinocyclocheilus grahami; assembly: GCF_001515645.1. Taxonomy (NCBI): domain Eukaryota; kingdom Metazoa; phylum Chordata; class Actinopteri; order Cypriniformes; family Cyprinidae; genus Sinocyclocheilus; species Sinocyclocheilus grahami. The sequence goes on from NW_015505184.1 coordinate 427,470, forward strand.
GCCTTCTGGCTAATTCTGGCACATTGTACATTTATGCATTATTGATGTGCATTGTCCGTGTCAAATAAATCTTAAATAAAATAAAATAAACATATAGTCCACAAGAGAAAATAATAGTTGAATTTATAAAAATGACCCCGTTCAAAAGTTTACATACGCTTGATTCTTAATACTGTGTTGTTACCTGTATGATCTACGTGTTTTTTTTTGTTGTTGTTTTTTTGTGATGGTTGTTCATGAGTCCCTTGAACAGTTTGTCCTGAACTGTTAAACTGCCCTCTGTTCTTCAGAAAAATCCTTCAGGTCCCCAAAAAAATTATTTGGTTTTCCAACATCTTTTGCATATTTGAACTCTTTCCAACAATAACTTTATGATTTTGAGATCCATCTTTTCACACTGAGGACAACTGAGGGACTCATATGCAACTATTTCAGAAGATTCAAACGATCACTAGTGCTCCAGAAGGAAAAAACGATGCATTAAGAGCCTGGAGGTGTAAACTTTTTGAATTTGAAGATCAGGGTAAATTTTACTTATTTTGTCTTCTGGGAAACATGTAAGTATCTTCTGTAGCTTCTGAAGGACAGTACTAAATGAAAGAAAGAAAAAAAGAAGATATTTAGGCAAAATAACTAAATGTTCAAAAGTCGAATTTGTGTAAATGTTTCAACCATTGTCCATCCAAATCTCTTCTTATATTTATTGATTGATCTTTAGAAAAACATTTTTATGAATGTTTTACACACAAATTTTCATCACTGAGACCCATTGATCCTTGTAGAATTGGAGTGGTTTTATAAAACTTTATAACTTTTTTAAATGAAAGTATGTCATTTTCCTAAATAGATATTTTGCTGTTGCTAGTAGTAACTCCTGCAGCACTGTCTTGTTGATTTGGAATGTGTTATTTTTACAGTTTCTGTTGTCCATCATGTAGTTCATTTTGTGGAGTAAGTGTAAACTGTGTGTTTGCATGTCTTTAAAAATGGCGTGTGCTGTTTCATATGGCATGTGTTCATCCAATCAATGTACATTTACACCACTGGTTGTTCCTACAGTGCTGGGTTAAACCCTACTCTGAAGTAGGAGCTAATTCAGTCCCTCCAAAAGGTGTTCCTAGAACTAACATCGTTCCCAGTTCCTTTGGTGTGAACATGCCAAAAAGTGGCTACTTCCGGCAATAGTTCTAGGAACTCTGAAAACATATCTCTGGTGTGAAAGCCCCTTTTGAGGCAGTTGATGATACTGTAGGTTTGTGTTTGATCAGTTGTGTCAGTGACCTGGAGGATGTTCCAATAGCACTTGTTAACTTAGTAGTTTGTTCATGGTTACAGGCATGTTCATATTTCCCTCTTTCTAAATTTACAGTGGGTACGGAAAGTATTCAGACCCCCTTAAAGTTTTCACTCTTTGTTATATTGCAGCCATTTGCTAAAATCATTTAAGTTAATTTTTTTCCTCATTAATGTACACACAGCACCCCATATTGACAGAAAAACACAGAATTGCTGACATTTTTGCAGATTTATAAAAAAAAAAAACTGAAATATCACATGGTCCTAGGTATTCAGACCCTTTGCTGTGACACTCATATATTTAACTCAGGTGCTGTCCATTTCTTCTGATCATCCTTGAGATGGTTCTACACCTTCATTTGAGTCCAGTGTAATGTCCACGTAGTCATAACAGTCATGCCTAATGTGAATTTCAAGTTTTGCTGGTTCTAAGCTATTTGTATCAGGGAAGTTGGGTGTCAAAGTTTTACTGGTCTTATCTTCAGACATGTGCCGTTCACGTAAAACTGATAAAGTGTGCAATTTCTGCACCACTAGCGTCATCAAGCAGTTTTTCAAACAGGTTTTAAGTACTAAATACTCCCGTGTCTTCTTTGGGACAAACATGTAGTAAAACCCACAGCTGGGCACTGAAATAAACAAATAGTGGTACAGAAATTACACACTTCAGTCATTTGACTGAATGGCACACCTTTGAAAAGCACCTTTGACATCCAAGATTATTGCTACAAATAGCTTAACCGTTAAAGAAGAAAAGAGCAGAAGTTTCTTCAGGGATGTTTCTTTCAAATCTGCGTTCCTCGGCTGGTGCTCATTTCTTTGAAGACATGTTGAATGCAGGTGGTTTGTGTTATTTTGTAGAGTGGAGCTGAGTTATGTCTTTTGATTTCACATTAAAAGAACTTGTCAGATGGTACCCTTGTGAAAAATGAGTGTGCTTAATTCTATTGAATGTGCAATTGTAGTGTGCTTCAAATCTTAAAAGTATATTTTTAAGAAGCTGGACTTGAGTTTGATATAATAAAATAAAAGGACACGTAAGTGAACTTCAAGAGAGATACTTTCATGACTATTAACACAGTTAAGTACACTTTTAAAAAGTGCACTATAATAATGTCAAATTATAAGTTTTACTTTAAAGTACATGGTAAATAATTATGTTTTTAATAATATTTTGTCTTGCCTTGAAGAAATAGTTATTGTGTTGACTAACATACTAATGCACATGTAAAGTACTTGATTATAATTTAACTGTAACATGCTATTTGATATTACATTTAAACTTAAAGGGGTCATATGATGCGATTTCAAGTTTTCCTTTCTCTTTGGAGTGTTACAAGCTCTTGGTGCATAAAGAAGATCTGTAAAGTTGCAAAGACTAAAGTCTCAAATCCAAAGAGATATTCTTTATAAAAGTTAAGAGTCAACCACGCCTACCTAAAACGGCTCGTTCTAACACGCCCCCACATGTCTAAGTCACTATGTGGAAATATTAGCATAATGCCCCTCAAATGTGCACGCAAAGAAAGAAGGTGTGGTTTCAGGAACAACAGTAGTGTTGATGCAGCCAGGGAGAGGGTGTGTATTTCAGTACGAAAGCAAAAGCACTTTATTTGGCTTTCCAGAATTAGGAATTAGCAATTAGGAATCATTGGTTAAGATTTATTTACAACAGAACAGCACAACCCAGATGTTCGAATTTGTGCAACGCATTTTATGGACGACAGTTTTCTTTTTAACCTAGAAGAGTACAAGGCTGGCTGTGCACAAAAAAAAAATCAATTCGGTCAATTCCGACTTTGCTATGACAATCTAGCGCTTCTGAATCAGCGACTGTAAATATGTTTTGTTATTAGTTTAAGTATTTGCTATTGACTGTTCAAATGCGGAGTTTTGCACAGCGCAGAGTAACGCGTCGTGTGTGTGTGTGTGTGAGGGGAACAGGGTCACATCACAGGAGAGTGAACTGCCTGTCAGAAATCATAGCACGTCAGCTGTCTTAACCGCGGCTTGTGTACTGCATCATCACTGTGTCTGTCACGCGACTCTGTTGCCCTTTCAGGCTTGAACTGATGGTAAAACTAACAACATTATTAACTGTCTTGATATTTACTTTGAAAGCTGACGCTCGCGATTATGGTAAGGGGCGTTACATTTCTGACGCGTGATTGCGGTGTTCGGCCAATCACAATGCACTGTGTCAGCTGGCCAATCAGAGCAGACTGCGCTTGTCGGAAGGAGGGACTTTGTAGAAAACAAAGTGTTTGAGAGAGGCGGGGCGTAGAGGACCTACAATAATGTACAGTATTTGAAAAATAATGTGTTTTTTTGAACATTAAATCATGTCAACATATTCTGTTACACCAAATACACTGCTACTTTAAAATAGCATCATATGACCCCTTTAATATATTTTAAATGTACTAAATTGCAACTTCATTACAAATGTGTAATTTTAAATATATTTAAATCGATGACACAGTTTTAATATGATATTAAATGATTAAAGTATATCTTAGTTTACCATAAATGCTTGTCAGTACATTCGGCAGTACACATTTAACTAATTACAACACTTACAAAATATTTACAACAGAAGTAATTATGAAATGACATGTAGATGTACTAAAGCTATACATAAGTGGGTCAAAAAAGCATTTTGATGGGGTTTAATGTAAATTTACACTATAATGCATTTTCAATTAATTGTAAAAAACATGCAGTTAAGTGTCCAAAAACATTACATTCTGTTCACACTGAAGTATATAACAAATAAAATATTTCATATTTTAGTAAGTTTATTTTTATTTTTATTGATGTTATTTTAAAATAATTTATTTTAATTTTACATTTTTATGATTTAATTAATTATTAGATTTTCATTAAACTCACAAACCCCCTTAAAATCCCCATTTTGGGAAACCTTGACATAATATACTGTTTAATGCACTTCATGTTGTTAATTACAACGAATTTAATATTTTCTTACTCTTTGTATTTTTATATCAATATAGTACAAAATTATCCTATTTAAATCAATGTGATAAATGAGTTAGGTCAAAAGGTAGTCTGATTATATTACCTAAAACATGTAATGGATTACGTTACTGACTACAAATTTTGTCATGAAATTTGGAATCAGTAACAGATTACAATTTTTAAGTAATCTACCCAGCACTGATAATAAGTACTCTTTCTATAAGTATGCTAAAATGCACTTCTTTTCCAGAAGGATAGGCTTGCCAAAAAGCTAATGAATCCATTGAAATATCAGGTGCATGTTTTTCCAAAGAAGTTCAGGGAATCAGTCCATTGCAATGAGGCATGTATCTCTCTTTTTTTTAGGCTAACAAAGCTGTAGATTCTACTGGAGATTCCTGACCATTGCGTCTTCGTGGCACACACTGCATCGCATCTCTTCTATATCACAAACCATCTTCATCATCCCACACCCAAAGTCATCATGACGACCTCTTCTTTACGGCGCCAGATGAAGAACATCGTGAACAACTACACGGATGCAGAGATCAAGGTCAGGGAGGCGACCTCCAACGATCCGTGGGGTCCTCCGACCTCGCTCTTGATGGAAATCACAGACCTGACCTTCAACGTGGTGGCGTTGACCGAGGTCATGGGCATCATCTGGAAGAGGCTCAACGACCACGGCAAGAACTGGCGGCATGTCTACAAGGCCCTCACTCTGCTGGACTATCTGATCAAGTCAGGATCAGAGCGAGTGGCCCAGCAGTGCAAGGAGAACATCTATGCCATCCAGACTCTGCGGGATTTCCAGTACATCGACCGGGACGGGCAGGACCAGGGCATGGGCATACGGGAAAAGTCCAAGCAGCTGGTGGCTCTGCTCAGGGACGATGAGCGGCTCAAGCAGGAGAGATCGCAGGCGCATAAGACTCGTGAGCGCGTGACAGGAACCAGCAGTGCCATGGGTTATGGATCTTTACCACCTCCCTATCCTGGACGTCACACCAGTCAGCCTAGCGTGGAAGTGCTGTATGGGGAAGAGCATGGCAGGGTGAGGCACTCACCTTCCTCTGTCAACTGTGAGTATGACTGTTCATATTGTTCATGAATGGCCAGAATATGTAGGTAAAAATTACACACTCATGGGGCAGTTGAATATTAAGTTATGCACAATAATTTAATAATTTACCATTGTCTTTTACTGTTTTGATAGAAATATAGTCTTGCTAGTGTGTGTATTGATCCAGAGATCAAGCCTGAAATGCAGTATTTGCTTATCCAAGTCAAAACTGAAACTATAACATTGTGATTAGATATGGCAAAAAAACATGTTAACAGCAAGTTCAATAGTATATTGAGTTATGGGGTTTAGGTCAGTGGATAAATGGATCCAGATGAATTGGCATGGATCAACAATTTACTTTTAAGCTGGGGCGATTACAGGATTTTCATTTTAGGGGGGCTCAGCCCCCAATGAGGGTAAGTTAGGCTATAATATATAGGCTATATACTGTATATATATATATATATATATATATATATATATATATATATATATTCAAATAACGCATAAAGTATATGTGCATATGTGCTTTATTTTCACTGAAGGAAATCTGTGGTGTGATGAGGGGTGAATGCAGCGAAAACTTAGGCTACAGTAGATGAGGAACCGATTGCTCCCCCATGATATTTTGTAAACTGTATTTATGACAAAGAACTGCACAGATGAAGATATAACAATCTAGATAAACACACACCTTGTCCTCTGTTTCTTGCTCTGCGCCGCCGCGGTCTGCGGATTGAAAGAGAACATGCTGAAAGGAGGACTGAGGGGACTGAGGTGATCAAGAGTTCGTGCAACGTTTATGGAACTAATCGCAAAATTTTAGGGGGGCTGAGTAGTCATTTTAGGGGGGCTATAGCCCCCCCAAAATGGCCTAGCGACACCCATGCTTTTAAGGATGCACCGATATTGAAATTCTTAAACTTATAATTTAGGCATCACAACATTATAATGTACATTATGAAAGTTAATTTTCGAGTGTTAGATGAACATTTAAATATCCAATAGACCTTAGTCAGGTTAGATGCCAAATAGAATTTAACACGGATGAAAATTATTTTTTCGCCAACTCACAACTTTCAAAACTATTTTATGGAGGTTTTGTCTGTTCTTTTCAGAAAGACATTTTATCAGCTGAACAATTGGTATGAAATTGAAAAAAAAAAAACTTTTAAGATTACAATTTTTAAGACTGTAATTTAAGATTACTACAAGTGCACGTTCAATACAATTAAGCATATTTCTTTTTCACAAGGGATAGAGCACATTAAATATGGTAACAGGAAGCTTAAATGTGCTTGCTTGACATGCAAGAACAAATCTCATTGGATTTCCTTTGAAGTTTTTGAAGCGTCAAATTTTGGGGCGAATGGACTTTGAGTGAAGAAATCTGTTCTGAAGGTGAATGAAAGTCATACAGGTTTGGAATGTCAAGAAGATGACAGAATGTTCATTTCTGAATGAACTACCCCTTAAATGTTTGTCAGGAGTGAGCACATATTTGTTTCACTTTGATTTCACTGAAATGAAGAGTACTTCCTTCCTTCACTGACTGAGGATTTGGAAATGGGTTTTATAATCAATCAGCTGCTGAAGTTAACTTAACCAATGAGTAATCTATGTCAATAGTGACAAATGTGTACACACATTGTTTACTTAGAGAGGTGTATCACACACTGCCTTGTGCTTTTAACCCAAATGCTTAATTCTTTTGGAAGTTCTACTTCCTCTTTTTTTTTTAGTTTGATCCCTACGGTTTTAATGTGAAGTGCCTCATCCGTATAGATCTGATCACTTGATGCATGTGTAACTGTGGACCGGATATGCATCTACATTCTTCCCATGTTCAATCATATACTCACTCTATGAAACTCTTTTCTTACATGTATGTTAATTTTTGAAGGCTTCAGGTTGATTTTTGTCTTTGAGCAATGCTGTTTTGAAGAGATAGTTCACTCAAAAATGACAGTTCTGTTATTTACTCAATCTCATGTCTTTCCAAATGGTATCTTTCACCTGTCGGACATACATGAAACTTTCACACAGAGAATTTTGACGCAGCTCGCTTCCATATATCAGTAGTTGCTTAGCATGGCTTCTTCAGTTTGGCCCACAGTTTAGAAACTGAAACTGATGAGCTTTGAGCTGTTAAATCAATGGCATGTCAATACGCGTCAATAATAATAAATGCATCAACGATGTTATTCCTCTGCATATTTACAGAGAAAAACACAGTGAAACACAGAACATTTTCTGTTGTATTTTCTGCCTCATTGAATTCCTCACATATTTATAGAGCTGAACTCCAGTATATGCATGTGGGGAATGTGCCTCTACAGCATTTATAGTGAAAATATACATATAAATATGGCATTAAATGTTGGGATAAGTAATTTTTTCACCAAGGATGCAATTGATTGTTTAAAAGTGAGTGACAACAATTATAATGAAACAAAAGATTTCTGTTTCAAATAAATTTGGTTCTTTTGAACACCAACTTTCTATTCTTGAAAGAATCCTGAAAAAAAAAAAAAATGAGGCAGCACATTTGATCAAATATATGCAGCCTTTGAGCACTTAAGAGATTTCTACCAAAAACATTCAAACATTTTACTGACCCCAAACTGGTGGTGTATATATGCAATTACTTTCTAATAATCCGCTTATCATGTAATTAATTTGATTAAAATGTGTAATTTGTACAATTTTATAGTCATGATTTTTTCTACATTCCAGGGCCTCTCTCGTACAGTATGACAGACCACATCAGTTTCTACAAGGAACTCTTTGACATTCGATAATCTACTGAAATCAAACCTTTGATGACATAAGGAGCAGTGTGGTTTCACTTTTATTTAAAATAAACCGACATGTTTGTAATGATGCCAGGTATTTTGGGAAAGTACAGAAATTTCCCATCCTGTGTTTCCGTGGGTGCTTAGTGAAAAATGTGTTAAAAAAAAGGACAGTTCACCCAAAAATGAAAATGACCCCATAATTTACTCACCCTCAAGCCATCCTAGGTGTGTATGACTTTCTTCTTTCAGACGAATCAATCAGAAAACACAAAAATGTCCAAGCTTTATAATGGCAGTGAGTGGGTGTTATTTTTCGAATAAAGCACATCCATCCATAATAAAAAGTGCCCCACATGGCAAACGCGTTGATTCACTACAGGAGGACTTTATTCACCCCCCGGAGCCATTTGGGACACTTTTTATTATGGATTGATTCGCTTTATTTGATGTCTTTTGGACTATTGAAAAATAACACCCATTCACTGCCATTATAAAGCTGGGTGAACTATCCTTTTAATGGTCACCGTTTTCAGGGTTAGATGGTCATGAGCCTTGCAAAGAGTCGACGAGGTGAAAAGTTGTGATTTGTGCCACAGAGGTGCCAGTGGTCATGTGGAGTTGACCGTATCTCTACACAAGTGCATTCCAGGCCAGATGCAGCCATTCAGAGCCACTGTAGTGGAAGTGATCACAACTGGAAAACGGCACTGCCAGTTTCTAGTTCTTTCCTCTGTTCTGGTCCAGGGCTGTTTTCTATGAGAAAGCAGTTCTATCTTCTTCTTCTTCAAAAAAAAAAGAAAGAAAAGAAGAAAAAAAAGTATATATATAGACAAGGTTGTAATTCACAGTACAAAAATAAATAAATAAAATACAACAACAGGGTTAATGTACAGACATGAAAATAGCATGCATAATAACATATATAATATTATATATTAGTCATTATACATAATAATAAAAATGAGGGATTCATTGAAATTACAAAAGTTTAACATTTTATTAAAAAGTTGAATTTTTTACTGAAACACTAAAACCAAAATTAAAGTATATAGGAAATATAATTGTATATAAGGCAGTTTTTATATCAACTTTTTAATTATATAATTATGTTTCTACTCCAGTTTATTGTTGAAATATAAACATTTAAACGGTGGCTGTAATAAAAACTTTCAATTCAAATACATTAAATAATGAAAACAATGGATTAATTAAAAATATAATGAATATGTAATATAGAGAATATATTTAGCAAAACATTTTTCTAATTAATGTGTTTATGGACATTAAATTGCTTTTTGGATATAAATGTAACGTTGTGTGATGTTTGTCTTTCTGTGGCTGAAACACTGATTGAGGGATTGCATAAAACATGATACATTTCAATAATTCAATACTGTTACCTTCTGATGTTCATTCATATTTATTTCATGCTAGTAGTAAAGAGGAAGAGATGATTGGTTCATGTGCTGCTTGAACTGATGCGCTACAACGATCTGTCACAACACATGAAAAAGCATCAAAACCTCCAATTAGGGTTTGAAAGCTCAGACTTAGTTTAATATAAAAGTAACAAAGCACAAAGCTCATTGTGATTAACGTATCAGAGGTGCACTACAAATACTGTTTAGTCTAGCTTTATTCATGCATAATATGGGGGGTTATTATAATGTAAGCCCCATTTTCCCCTTCCCTCCTGTCCTGCCCCACACAGACACCCCATTGTTTCACCAGCAGAGTAAAACAGGCACATGAAACCAATTCCAGCCCGGGCGTGGAAGAACAGTGATTTGGGTGATTGTTTAACATTCAGTGGTGGTACCAGTCCTTTCTCATCCAAAGCAAGAGGTTGAATCAAGCATTTTCTCTTTTTCTTCCTCCCAGCCTCCTCTTCCTCCTCTCATCTGGCCCCAGATATGGAGCGCGCCCGGCCGCAGACGAGCGGAGAGGAGGAACTCCAGCTGCAGCTGGCCTTGGCCATGAGCCGAGAGGAGAGCGAGAAGGTGAGGTTCACACACACACTGTTACACACACACACACACACACACACACACACCTATTATTAATTGCATCAGGATCACGGGTTCTCTAGTGGTTTTGGTTCAGGATGCAGATTTTACTTTGGTATCACATGGTACTAAAAATATCTGGTAACACTTTATTTTAAGGACCAATTCTCACTATTAACTAGTTGCTAGCATGAATATTACTAGTGTATTGGCTGTTTATTAGTACTTATAAATCACATATTAATGCATTATTCTGCACGACCATATTCTAGATCCCTTAATCCGACCCCATACCTAAACTTAACAACTACCTTACTAAGCAGCAAATTAGGAGTTTGAGGCAAAAGTCATAGTTAATAGTCCCCAAACTAAAGTGTGACCAACTATGTATTGTACCGTAGTAACAAAATCAATTAATCTTTCTAAAGTAACACTGTCCAACAGCAACACCAACTGAATAAGTTAGTTACTAGTTAGTAGTTAACAATTAGTAGTAACAAATAAAAAATATTTCAGGGTGCATTAAAGAAGTCTTTATTTTTGTTTCAATATACATGAAAATCTTTGAGAATCATTAACTTGTACAGCCTCTTACTGATATATAAACACTAGGAAGACACAAGTGTGATAAAAGGGGTTTTATTAACAAAAGGATAGACAAGAGTAACTAACAGCTACTAAATGGGTACAATGAATGGATAAAGTGCAAAATATTGATAGATGCAAGTGACTGAGTTGGATGTTACTACGTTATCTTATGTAACGATAAACTGTAGTTTCCTGGAATTAATAAGGCAAACCTTATTAAGATTCAACAAATAAATCGAGAGGTTATTTGTTATTAACTGACATCAGCTATGTAAAATCTAATGCAAATAAGATAATCATAAACTGACAATACACTCTACTGCCAATGGTCTCTGGAAAGAGGTTTGGAAGAGTGATAGTTACGTTCCACGTCTGGGCCGAGACATCTTCCACTTGTTGACCTTGGCCACGCTGCAGTGGGAGAAAGGAGTTGGATCCGTTTCACAGTCTTGAACACGAAGCACTGGTGAATGATGAACTCCTGAGCAGGTCCATAGTCTGGAAACACGCAAATGGAGTAGCCTTGAAGGTGAAGGGTCTGAAGTCTGTACAGACGATCCGAACAACCTGGAACCTGGAGAAGGATCGCTTGATGAGACGATTCTGAAGTTGTGGAAGAAAATCCTAGCAGTTTGGAACTCACAAATGGAGGATCCCTAAAGAGAAGGTTCTGAAGTAGTTGCAGAAGCTTGTGGCACTAAGCTTGTGGTCGTTGTTGCTGTGGCAGTTTCCAAACTCCCCAAATTCACTCCTTGCAGAATTTCCTTGTTTCTCAGTAGTACAACAACAGCAGCTTAGCATATCTTGGCTTACCACATTTCTCTTAGCAACAACAGTTTAGCACACTTCTTTGTCTTGAAGAGAACCTCTTCCTCAGAAGGAGGGATTTGCAAGTTGGTTTCAGTTCCAGCGTTTTGATTGGCCGATGCTGTCAGAGGTGGTCATGGTATGGCCCCTCTGACATTAGGTCTATTTGCTTAGCTTAAAGTCCAAGTTTAGAACAATGTCTTTAAGGTTTTTCCTATGCATAATTCACTTTCCAAACCAATTACAGATTAACCTACACATTGTGCCGAAAATATGAAGACCAAACATCAAAGGGTAATGCAGAAAATTTACCCATGCATTCATATATACTGTATATACCTTAATAGGTAAGGTTGCATACATTGTTGTATCACCTGCAGCACTCATTAAGTATATACAGTTCTATAAATGGATTTGAAGAAGGTTTATTCACTTTTGAATTCCATTTTGTGTGAATGCATGTGAATATGTGTCTTTCCTTTGTGGCTTTGGCCACCTGGCAAAACTTGTATCTCCTGTGAGGGGAATTTACGATCATTCACACTTTGATGAGAGAAACGGAGACAAAGCCGCTCCTGAGCGGGGGCTACTGTATGTTAATGTTAACTCCCTTTCCACAAGAGGTAGTGTTATTTTATCTGAAGACAAAAGGTGTGCTTTGTTGTCCACAAAACCTGATCAAATCAAAATGACGCTTTCCAATCATCAACTGCTGTCCACTACAATATGGATAAACTATTAAATGAAAATTGGACTTTTGTGGATGTTACACAAAAAGTACATTAGGTCCAACGTTAAAAATGGTATTTCACTGGGTTAGTCCCTCTTTTTTGTTTTCTTCCCATTATATTCCCATGGTATCGCGTTTGATCTCGTTCTGTATGGCGTATCTTGTCAGTGTCTGCGCTTGCTTGGCTATTTGTTGTGGAGAAAATAAGGAAAGTGCGTTCAAGTGCCAGCAGAAAACAATGTAAAGAAATAGTCTTTGAGAGAAGCAGTCTTTATCAGCGGAAGTTAAAAGCAGCTCGTAAGTGTATTTAATTTTCTCATTAGTGTTTAGTGCAGTTGTCGTTGCTAGAAAACGCTTGTTTTGTTTACTGTGTAGAGACGTGCTGATATCTCGTTTGGTCTCGTTCTGTATTGCGTATCTTGTCAGTGTCTGCGCTTGCTTGGCCATTTGTTGCGGAGAAAATAAGGAAAGTGTGTCCAGCTGAATTAATTTAGTATTTTGTTAGGCGGATATAAAAAAGGGTCATTTGATTTGTATTATTTGTATTTTGTTATTTATTTTAATTTTAGTTACATTATGTCTGAAGTTATTATGTCTGTATAGGTCTTTTATCAAGTTTTTAGTTTTATTTAATTTTAGTTATTTTAATACTTCAACAAACTAAATGGAAATGAAATAATATATATATTGAATTTATAAATGTGTATGTACATATACAGTATATATGTATGTGTGTGTGGTTGTACATACACATATGTAGTTGTTTTTTTTAGTGTTTGGCTTAGTGTTATGTTAGAATCATTATTATACTCTTATACCTTTTGTTCTTTAATATTTTGAATTGTTTTTAGCTTTATTTTTTGTTTTTCATTTATATGTTAAGTTTTGAAATGTTGTTGTATGCATTTGTCATTTTTATTTAATATCTTTATTTTTAAAATGTGTATAGGTAGTATAGAACAGTTTCTTTCCCCAGGCAATCTACCTCATGAACAGTTAATGTTCACCCATTGTGCAATTAAAGTACAGTATGTGCAATAACCTTATAATTATTTATCACCCTAAACCCTAGTACATCCCTACAACTTTTTATTTTATTTTATTCTATTCCTATTCCATCTATACCACACCTGTACATACAATTTATTCTTTTGTTGTGGTTTATATTTATGCATGTGTATTTTATTCACATCTAATTTTTATTATCTGTGTGTTGTTGTTGTCTCCATGTACTGGAAGCTTGTGACACTATAACAAATTCCTTGTATGTGCAAACATACTTGGCAATAAAGCTCATTCTGATTCTGATTATAAAGTTTTAGCTTTTAGTTTTGGATCTGTTTTTAGTTGTTTTAATACTACAATTGATTGCTTCTGTTGTCCTCATTTGTAAGTCGCTTTGGATAAAAGCGTCTAATAAATGACTAAATAAATAAATAAATAAATAATTCAATTATATCACTTGCTTCCAAATAGAAAATCTAAATTAAATTGGCTATTTAATAAAAAAGGATCACTATCAATAGAACACTATCATATATCAAGACAGGAAAGAAGCAGCAATTTCATGGGGTCTTTAGCTCATGAGAGGCTGTATGGAACTTTTCATCTAATCTGAGACCTTTGATTTAATGTATTAAAATGGCCTTTTGTAATGCGCTTCATGGAGGCCACTTCTCTTCAATTAGAAGTTTGTAACAACTCATTATTTACCCGGAGGCTTTAGTACAGCACCAAATTTCCAATTAGCATGTGGGCAAATGATTTGTTTTTGTAGTGCACTTGAGGTGAGACCGACATGTTGCTGTCTCCATTGCATTAGCATCCTCACTCACTGATAATGCAGGTCTAACTGAAGCTACAATGACTCTGAGTGCGTTACTGGACTGGTGCTTTGATCTAGCGCTCATAAATCAGACCGGGTGAAGCTGCTCTGTTGTTCTGTTGATGTTTAGGGAATATGTGTTATGCAGGATGTGCAGTACTTTAGTCCAAGACCCATCAGCCTTTTAATACACTATTGTTCAAAAATTGGTAAGATTTTTTGAATGACAACATTGATTCGCTTATAGTCTGGGGCTTATTTTCACTGATCCAAGCAAAAAAGTATGTGGTAAAAAAAAAAATGGAAATGGAGAATGGAAAAGTCTTTAATTTAATCCTCTAATGAATAACTGCACCACTTTTGTTTGTTTTTTAGCTAAAACTCGATTGGCTCTCTCAGGTTCGTTTGCTCCGCTCTAACCTCGTTCCTCTTTTCCTCCAGCCCGTTCCTGCTGTGGATATTGATGAACAGACGCAGCTTCAGATCGCAATGAGTCTCAGTGAGGAGGAGGCACACAAGGTACTGCAATCCCAGGAGTCACCGCTACACCTCCCCATCACCTATAAGTTGCCCAGTAGTTTCAGTAACATGCCTTTATGTTGTAAGTGACACTGCTTGCATGTTGTCTGATTGTATCTCTCTAGCCAGCTCCTCCTCCTCCTCCTCCTCCTCCTGCTGCTGTTCTGGACATGGATGAAGAGGCACAGCTTCAGCTGGCCCTCACTATAAGTAAAGAGGAACATCAGCAGGTATGACCCTGGGTCATGAGTTTTAAAACTTTAACAATATCTATTAATCTATGCAAGAAATAATTTCCTACATCTAAAACTGGGAGTGATGATATTCACAAAAATGGGGTCTTGAGTGGCAAATTTTTAACGTTCTACCCGCAAATGTAAGTATGTGGAAAAGCACCAATAATTATTTATTGTGTTGTTATTTACATAGATTTTTAAATAGTATTTAAAGAGCTTGGCAACCCTTCTGAAAAAGAAGTACACTTTAGTATGCACTTTAGCAAAATATACTTTAAAAGAGTATACTTAAGTCTGAACTGAATGTAATGTTTTAAAACAATTAATTGCATGTTAATTGCTATTAAATTATGAAATATAGTATGTATAGTATGTATATGTATTATAGCCATTTTATATAATTAATATTACATTATCTGCAAGTATACTTTTTTTTAATATACTTTTAAGGTTTAAAGCACAACAAGTGCATATTCAATACAACGAAGCACACTTCCTTTTTCACAAGGGTATGCCAAAGTGTAAACACAATGAAACATAATAAACTCTGATAAAGAAAACCTATTTCTGTTTAAACCATATAGTCATGAAGAGTTTTATGATTTTAGAAATATCAAACCATTTTTAAGAAGGCAAATGTCACAGCATAGCAGGGTCAACAGAAAGTGAGGGGCAAATTCTACATTTTCTACAAAATGCATAATGCTTTTTTCTCTATTTTGTAAATTTGAAATTGTGATTGACAAAAAAAGTTAGTTATTAATTAAAAAATATCCTTCACATTACACACTATCAGCATCTATCACATTTTTTTTTATTGTTAATTGCATCGGTATTATGTCTAAGGAAATGGCCATACTTCAGTTGTTTCAACCTTTCAATGGCAAACAGTTACACAGGTATTTGTACCACAATTGTACATTTTTATGAATTTCACAAGTAGCCTAGAGCCTAGAGGGGTCATTTCATGATGGAATCAGATTTTCCTTGTGTTCTTTGAGTTCAGTGTACTTTGAAAACTTGCTGTAATTTTTAGAACTCAAAACGTCCTTCCCAAACCAAAAAGACCATTTATTGAAACTAAACTGCCAAAATTACTTGTTCTGAAATCCTTGAGCTGCCCATTCATAGATTGTGTCCAAAAGAGGACAAGTGGTTGGTTTTGTAGGCAGTATCCAGAGGTATGAAGGCATCAAGGCACATTCAGATTCAGTCTCACATTTTCCTAACATACTGTCTACTCCGATATCTTCATCTGGTCGTTTTTTTAAGGCAGCCGTACATTAAATTAGTTTATAAATAATAAATAGTTTTTCCACTCATGATTCAATTTCTACTAAGAAAAAAAGCACTGTAGTCATTAAATATTCATTTGGTTATCTCTCAGTTAAATTTGTTCTTGATCATTACACATAATGTTATGGTGTGTTGGGAGTGAGTTCAGTCCAGTCCAGACCAGTTTCCTCAGGAGGTGCCTTCATACTAAAACATTACCTGTTTAGTCACTGACTGATTGGGCAGCAAAACAGGTTTCAGACACGACCATAGTGAGGAAATATGGAATAAATAGGAAAATGTTATTATTTCCGATACTAGAAGAACTGTTGACTATGAAAAGTGCAGTTAGTTAGTCAAACCTTGTGGTGTTCCTGGTTGTATGTAGCACCTACAGCTCTGCATATCCCAGCATTAGGAAAACACCTGAAGTTTGTTTTTGACAACATTGATGGTCACTTTAGTCTCATTCTGTCAGTTTTAATGGTGTATTTCAGGGCGGATAGTTTTATGACTTTGAAGCTTTGAAAAGTAATTTATTGAAGGATGAGGGAATTGAAACTATATTGAACTTGACAACAAACGTGCATTTTGCCAGAAAGAGTACAGCAGAAACAAATGGCTTGTTATATAAATTACATGATCATACACATCTACATGAAATAGTGGAAAAAGTATAATAGTGTGACTGTGCATACTTGCTCTAGTTGTGTTCTTAAGGATGTCTTGAACTCTGACATGTCTTCTATGTCTGTTGGTTACTAGGAGGAGCAAAGTCGGCAGGGAGACGAGTCGTTGCTCCAGAAAGCACTTGAGGAGAGCAAACGAGAATTGGAGGCCAAAGGAGGAGGAGTATGAGACTCTTTTAACCTGTTCACTCTTTATAAGCACATATAAATGAGTCTTCTGAATGCTTTTACTAAGAACAGATAAACAGATTGATAAATCATGTGTAGCCGTTCCTACGGTAAACAAGAGGACAAAGATAATAACAGACATTGAAACTGACAGGTACCAGGTGGTGTGGACCACCATTCGAAACATACGGGAAAAAGTAAAAAAAATTTGACCACTACTGGAGAGGACTTAATGTGCTTTGGTCTGTTAATTGAAGCTGGTTCATTTTTAGTTTGTCATATAAATTCAAGGTACTGTACTGCAGTGAAATGTCCCCATTGCAAGGTTTTTGTGAACGCTTGTATATAGATGCATGCTGTATTGACCTAAAAAATCTTTCTGAATGTGCTGAAAGTGCTTTTCTGTCCTTTCCTTTGGCAGTCTGCCATGCTGGATCTTGCAGATATTTTTGCTCCAGCTCCTGATGTGCCCTCTGCTGCCAGTTCTTGGGATTCATCTGGAGGCCATAGTGGCTTAGCCCAGGCTGGTCCTCTGAGGTCTGACTCCTGGGATAGTCTAGGTAAGCTTATATGATTGTATATCAGCAATGCACTCTTAAACATTAGAGGCCCACTAAGTATTTTAGATACATATAACATAATACAGTGCATAAAATGTGTCGCACTTCGTGGTGGCTGCCGGAGCAAATTACGAAAATTACTTTTTTAGCTACACCAGCCAATGGCTGTTCATTTGAGAGCGTATTTTGGCCATAAATATTTCTTAACAGTTAGACATTTTATTTTGCATTTATTTTATTTTATGTGACAGAACATGGGACAGTTGAAAGGAAACGGTAGGAAAATTATAAAGGAGTGGATTTGACCAAAGTGGGGTTTGAACTCAGGTTGCCCTCACATGAGCAAGATAATGCAACGTGATCATTATTTTTATTTAATATAATGTTCCTCAGTAACACTGGTAACCAAAAATGTTTGCTGCAACTACGTCAGTGACTCTCAGCCTTTTTGACTCCAAGGGCCCCCATCATCAAATACAATATTTATGGGCCTCTCAAGAAATGTATGATACTTCTCCTATAATGTCAAAGCTGCTCATTTTCAAACTTATGTATAGAAACTAAAATAATTAAATTCCATAATTCCAGTAGACGATTGTTCTTCCTGGTTTATACTTTTTATTACCAGTTTAGATTAGTTTTTTCCATTTTGTCCAAGATCATAAGAACCCTGGTTTTTAAGTAAAAATGTCAGTTATTAAGGGAGCAAATTAAAATAAGAAACACGTATACATCTTGATTTTTAGGTGTCTTAGCTTATTTTAAACTAAGGATGTGTGAGACTAGTCAACTAGCCTATATTGCTGCTGCTATCGACACTGGAAATACTAGTCATTTACAATACATAAATTATTTTTTTGCACATTTATGTTTTGCATTATATTTTTACAAAGGCTACATTTAACTTGTAGTCATGTTAATGTTACTCTTTAAAATCAATGTTATTTTGAAAAGTGTATATCTGGAGCGTAAAACAAAATCGTTTAATTTCTGTCATGTGTATAAGTTCTTTTCATACACGAGAAGTGCGATAAAACCTGGACACACAGGAGGTTAACATGGTTTAGTATGGTATTTGAATGTTTGATTCATAAAATAAGTAGGCTACTTAAAATGGATCGCATATACAGTCTTCCGGGGTTTGTTAAATTAGTCGTCTTGCACATCATTTGTTTTGTCTTATTTTAAATAATTTTAAGCCATTATTGGGCCCCTTTGGTATTGTGCTGAGGCCCCCTAGTGAGCCTCAGACACCTGGTTGAGAGCCACTGATCTGCACTGATATGTGTCAGTATGAAGTCCATGACTACTGTTGTTTCGGCCAGTAAAACAAACAAAAATTTACTTTAAATTAATGTACATTTCCAGCAATATTGCCTTAATAATACAACCTTACTATCTGAATTCCACACACTTACTGGATTGTGTTGAAGCAGAGCCCAGCTCTTTAAGCCATCAACATGGAAGCTCATGGATGGCGCCTCCTGCATCAAGTATTCGTTCCCAGCCTTGGGCGCAGCGACAGCCACATCCTGACCCATGGGATGCCCCTCAGAATGCTCCAAGCCCTGTGTCCATGAATCAGACCTGGATCTCCCCTGCACGTGGTACAAACTTCAACTTCTAGTTAACAATGTAGATTTGATCGCTGGTCATACCTAAAGATGCTAAATATACTAAATACACTAACTGAAGATGCTATTAATCCTATATAAGTCCAACCATTTTAGATTTGTTGTAAATTCTGTAGGAACTGGAGTGGATCCCTTTTCACCCCTAGAAGTAGACAAACAAGGATCTATTGGCCCTCTCAAAACTCCATCCCCTCGGGCAGGAAGTCCCTCAGGCAATCACAATGACTGCTCTTCTTAACCTAATTTGTTTTCTATTAATTTTAATATATTAATATTAATAATCACTCATTGCGATTGTAATATATATATATATATATATATATATATATATATATATATATTTGTAATATATGTATATATTTTTTTCCTTTTTTGTGAATAGTTTGAGTTTGTCATTTAAAAATATTTTATATTTACCATTAAAAGGTTTGGGGTCAGTAAGGTTTGTTTAATTAATGCTTTTATTCAGCAAAAACACATAAAATTGATAAAAAGTGACAGTAAAGACGTTTATAATTTATCTTTCTATTAAAGATTCCTGAAAAAATGTATCACAGTTTCCACAAAAATATGAAGTAGCACACCTGTTTTCAACATTGATAATAAGAATTGTTTCTTAAGCAGCAATGCAGCACATTAGACATTGAAGACTGGAGTAATGATGCTGAAAATTCAGATTTGCAATCATAGGAATAAATTACATTTGAAAATATATTCACATAGAAAACGGTTATTTTAAATTGTAATATTTTCACAATATTACTGTTTAACTGTTTTTTTGATTGAATAAATGCAGCATTGGTGAGCATAAGAGAGTTATTTAAAAAAACAAAAAAAATTAACATTCCCTGAACTTTTGAATGGTAGTGTGCATTTTGTATTCATTTATTTATTTATCTCATTACTTTGTTTTATTCATATTTTTAGATGACGATCTTTTTGATGAAGCTATGGATGGAGGTCAGGCAAATATAAATGGCCATAGTAGTCCTGAGCCTTTCGATATGTCTTCCCTTGGTGAAGGTCTACCAAAAACAGCTCCTCGAACCTGCAGTACTCCAGAGGCATTTCTGGGTCCCACCGGAGCATCACTCGTCAACCTGAATTCTTTGATACCCTCCAACCCTCCTTCCAAGAACTTCAACCCGTTTTTATCAGGTTTGAATGCAGCACTGGACTATTATCAAACTTCTTGTTGTCATGTGTGTCTAAATCCATAATATTTTAATTGATTGAGGACTCTTTCCCATTTAGGAATAGCTGCTCCATCGGCCTCTAATCCATTCCAACATGAGCCGCCCCGTCTCACACTTAATCAAATGCGCCCCAGCTCCACATCTCCTGTACCCACATCCCTCCCATTTAATGCCTCTCTACCCATGGCTGCCAGCAACCAGCCCAGCTCCCTGCCTACTACCTTCACACAGTCTGCGCAGGTCCCGCCGCTGATCCCTGGAAACTTGCCGCAACCGCTGCTACCCCTGTCAACGACATCCACGCTTGGAGATCCAGACCAACACAATCAGAACCCGTTCCTATGAGCAGATCCAAACAAGCTTTTGAAATGACAATTTAACCACTGACTTGACTTAAAACTGGAACACACTTTTTTAAATAGTTTTTTCTCTTTTCACAGCTTCCTGATTTTGCTCTATGCAGTCACTCTTAAGAGGCGTTTACACATACAGCGGTTTCCAGTGACAAAAAACATTCATTTTCAACAATGGGGACCAATGTTGAAGCAATGTGGCGTATCCAGTGATGTGACAAAGTTGAGAAAAGTTCAATATTATACAAATGAGCAGTTATGTAATGTGGAGACCAATAGACACTGGTGCACATGTGATCCATCTCCTAAGATACTGTAGGTCAGTTTCAGCAAAATGGATAAGTTTGTTAAGGTCCAGACCCACCAAACCGACATTAAAGTACTAGTGGCAACAAAAACCAACTGTCTGCGAAATGGAGAAGTCTGTTAAGACCCAGACACACCAAGCCGATGTCAAAGAAATAGCACTGGCGAAAACCAACTGTGGTGTGACCTAGCGTCGCCTGCGTCTGGACCAAAAATTTGAGCTTGAACATTACTAAGTATCTCCATACCAGCAGGTGGCAGTAGTCTGTATTCATCATTCAAAAATGGAAACTTGTATCGGTCTCTGTGCACATACAGGGTTAAAATTAAAAACTAAGTAGAAAACTATTTACCGACACTACACCCCATTTGTAATCAGATTTTCAAAAAATTTGGCCAGTTGTGCAGTGCACCAATAACATTAGGGCATTTAGCAATAAGAGCATCCACAATGACCACCAATACAGCCACTCAACGACCTCCAGTCATAAAATTACTGTATGTGTGAATGCCCTTGAACTATAATCATATGTGTGAATGTCAACCATGCATTATATGGCGATACAAATCGATGCTGGCTTTATAAGAAATGACAAATAAATGGCACAATTTAAAGGTTAAGAATATTTAATTCGACTCCCACAGCATCAGTGTCACCGTTAAGTATTATAAAAGTTTTTGGAAAGGATAACGCACTTGTTACCAAGCACAAGTCCAAAGCCTCTCATACATTATCATATTCTCTGATTTCCTGCACCAATTTCTAGCTCTGCTTTAGTGTCCCTTTCTTGGTCTGGAGTATCTGATGACTTTCAGTGCTGTCCTTTTATTTCCTTGACATGACTGGTATCTGTGAACAGCCGATCACATCCTGATGGGTCACACACCAGTATGACAGATAAAAGCGACTAAGATTTTTGGGGTCAATAATTTTAGCAGCAAATTGTAAATTATAAATAATGATTTTGTAATATTGGGCATTGACTGTTGAATGAATAGACCTCCAGCAAGAGAATGTACTTACAGTGGTGTTCAGATTGAATTGATGCAACATACTAACAGAATGTAAGAATGTGAGACTGTTGCACGTTGCTTATCAAATGCAAGGATGAAGATTAAACTGAATGACACGTCTGGTTTGTCTTTGTTTATGGTTCATGCTCTCCACCTCTGGCTTGCCTTTTCTTAAATATATGGTATACAGTACTAGTCAAATATTTGGACACACATACTCATAATTTATTATATTTTCCACATTTTAGAAAACTATGACATAACACAAATTGAAGAATGGAAATTGAGTAATTGTACTGTACATCTCAGCAATTCAGATGGCTGAAGATAATGGCTATACACGTTGATTCCCAAACCAGGGCCCCTGATACACTTTGATTTGGCCCATCATGCCATATTATAAGTCATAAGAGTGTGGGTGGGGAACATGCCACTGAAGAATATCTTCATTTCAAATGTTTTTTTTTTCAACATTTACTTTTTAATATATTTTATTTATCATTTATATTTGTTTTTTATTTTTTATTTTTCAATTTGAATTTTAATATCAAATAATTATAGGTATAGTGAATTTGCTTTTGCCAACCTAGGGAGGTGAAATAATGTAGTGACGGGTACTCACGTTGTGATTTTTGGATCACGTGCCACTTTAGGTGCAGTTATGAGTACATCAGATAAGAAAGATTGGTGGGATATCTAACTTGTAGAACCTCTTACTGTGTTATCAACACAAGGAAGACACCAGTGTAATCAAATAAATTATATTAACAAAAGATAGACAAAAGGAATCAACAACTACTAAATGAAATTGAAAGTGACGTGACGCGTAGCCAAGGATGGTGTCCCATATTCAGAATTTGTGCTCTGCATTTCACCCATCCAAGTGCACAAACACACAGCAGTGAATAGTACACACACACACCCATAGCAGTGGGCAGCCATTTTTGCTGCGGCTCCCGGGGAGCAATTGGGGGTTCGGTGCCTTTCTCAAGGGTCTCAGCTCAGTCGTTGTATTGAAGGTGGAGAGAGCGCTGGTTATTCACTCCCCCACCAACAATCCCTGCTGGTACCCGTGACCTTTGGGTTACAAGTCCAACTCTTTAATCAATAGGCCATGAATAAGTGATATTTCCATTGTGGTCGAGTGAGCAGTCCAATGGCAGTGACTTTTTCCACTGGTTGTGCTGGTAACATTGCATTGGGGAACAGAGCAGAAATTCATTTCAACAGCCTTGAACACGAACCACTGTAGGATGCTGATCTCCTGGAGCACCAAAGGGTCCTAAAATCTGGAACACGCAGATGTGGCCCTGGAGTAGGTGCAGAAGGTCCTTAATCTGGAACACGCAGACGAAAGTACCTTGAAGTGAAGGTTTGCTCACCTTGTTTACAAGCTTAACCTTGTTACAAATGTCTGTGTGTCTTCTGCCTCTCTGGGTTAGAGACTCAGAACTTGGTCAATCCACTTTGTCACTCTAGGAAGGAGACTCAGGACGTGCTGCATCTGTTGTTGTCTTGCTTGATGAAGACTCTGAAAGTAGAGTATCTCGTTCCTCACTGGAGGCTCAGAACATGATCAAATCTGTTGCTGTCTCAAAAGCTGGAGACTCGGGGTGTGGAATGCCTGTTTCTGTCTCTCTGGACAGGAGACTCAGAATGGGTGTGTCTGTTGTTGCCTTCCCTGTAGTGGGCTGCAGGCTCAGAACGATTTGTGTCTGTTAGTGTCTCTCTCTTCTTACAGGACTGAGACTGAGAACTTTGTTGATCTCAGAACGGTGTATCTGCTATTGTCTCTTTGTACGGGAGACTCAGAACGGTGTTTCTGTTAGTATCTCCCACCACGCAGGCCAGAGACTCAGAACACTGGTGATCTGTTTCTTTCTCCCCTTACAGGACTGAGACTCAGAATGGTGTATCTGCTATTGTCTCCCACCACGCAGGCCAGAGACTCAGAACATTGGTGATCTGTTTCTTTCTCCCCTTACAGGACTGAGACTCAGAATGGTGTATCTGCTATTGTCTCCCACCATGCAGGCCAGAGACTCAGAACTTCTTGTGTCTGTTAGTGTCTCTCCCCTTTCAGGACTGAGACTCAGAACAAGGAATGTCTTTTAGAAGGGTACCTTTACCCATTTCTGATGAGGAGGAGATTGCAATTTTGTGCTGTGATTGGCTGTTTCCATCAGAGTGGGGGGACTCGGTCTGGCCCATCCTTCTTTCCTCCTGTGTAACTTATTTGCATATTCCAAACACAAAGTTAGAAAAGTTTCACTAAAGATTTACCAGTGCATTTCTCACTTCCAAACCACAACCAGAATACCTTTGGCAACGTTACGCATTGTCCAAACATGATTGAAAAAGACTGAACTGTCATGCATGCATTAATTTGTCCATTAACAGCTGAGTTTGCGCAATACTTATTTCTCTGAATATATATAAGATGGGCTTGTTGTAGTTTGCATCAGTTTTAAGGTTTGAATGGATTTGGATGGATCTGTGTGATCTCTCTTTGTTTCACCCACTGCTGCTGCATCCGGAGATCCTAAGGAATTTTCATGGTGGTCACAGGCCAAACCTTAGGAATCAGTCTCTTGGTGGGTGAAGGGCAGAAACTGCATTTTGACCAATGTGAAGTCCTGTCCTAACCGGGCTTGGTACCAGAGGTCGTCTTCTTGCCTGGCTGTTGTCCTAGCATCTTTATCTGATGGTGTTGAATAGTTTGCTTATGTTAGTCCAACAAAATTCAATCAAAATGTAGCAAACCTTTGTCCACTGGTGTGGTCAGAGAAGGGCCCCACCATAAAAATGGCCCCTGAAATGTGCTGTTCACCACCTAGAATATAATGCAACATTTACTTTGAGCTCTCATTTAAGTTAAATTTTTGGTCCTTCTTAGTAAACCGTTTGTAAACTTAGTAAACACCTCTGCTCTAGATGGGACGTCTTTGAGCTTTGCGCTCACGCCTGGCATCTTCTGCAACTTGTGCAAGGCATGGTTCTAAAACTCTTGCACTCAAGTTAAAAGTTCAATATTTGAAAAAAAATGATCTCTAGATCTTGCAAATTAAGCGGTTCCACAGAGCACAGGAAGTCATACATGTTTGGAACAGCACAATGGTCATCAAAAGTCCTCCAAGTTGAGCTCACGCATGAGATGACTGAAAATCACAAGTGTATCTTCACGTCACATTTGTCTGATGTTTGTTTACTGTGACCCCCGCAGTTCTCTGCATCCATATCTATCACGTATCATGAGAGTGATTTGAAAACAGCCAGCTGAGCACATCCTGAAGGCCCTGTCCGGAGCGAGCGCTGATCTCTAGTGTTGTGATCGACTGAGGTGCAGTTCTAATGATCTCATCCATCCTGAACAACGACTTCAGCTCCACAAAAGAAATGGTGCATGGAAGATCCCTGAGGAAAGAAATGGACTAAATGGAGTGAGGAGTGATATGTTTAACATGCTGGATTTAGTCAGTTGTCAACAAGTGAGAGTGAGTGTGAACTCAGGTGACCTCTTGTTGAAGAGTATGAGCACAGCAGCAGAGTGCAGTGGCTCCGCAGAGAGAACAGACAGCAGCTGGACGCAAGACGACGAAATCTGGACAATGTTGGCACAGTCCACCACAAACTAAATTAAGAACAAATGCATATCAATCATGATGAAAACATTATCACATAGTAAATGTATCTACAGTCTCTCTCAAGGACTGTAAGCAATCTTCCCATCCGGTGGATGCTAACTGAGTGACTCAGATCCAACGTGTATAGCCATTATCTTCTGCCATCTGAATTGCTCTGAGATGTACAGTACACTACTTGCGAAATGTTAAACACACTCGATTCTTTAAAGCTGCAGTCCGTAACTTTTTTTGGTTAAAAATGATCCAAAATCAATATTTGAGCAAGTACATAACCAGCCAGTGTTTGAAACTATCGCCTTACTTTAGCCTGATTCACAACGGTCATCTTATAATAATGTTTTCTAATTTGAGTGGTACGGGTAGGTTTTCGTGGGAAATTCGAGCATGCCGTTTATAGCCTTTTCTCTTATTAAGATGTATAATACTTAATTAAATGTATCATTTTGATGGCGGATTGTAATCCAGAAAGGATTATGTGTTTATGAAACACGTGAATTAAATTAAATTATATTCCAGTTTTAAATGTGCTCTTGTTTCATGTGCTCTTGGGCAGACTTGTTGTTACTTACTTGTTCAGATGACAATATAATATCCAGTGAAAATGCTTATTTGAGTCATATATTCCAAGACGTAGGCTAGACTTAGGGATGTGCGGGTCTAGTCGACTAAACGGTACAGCTCCTACTAGTCGACACTGAAAACAAGTCGATTACACGACAGAAAAAAGAAAAGAAAAACAAAAACATGATTTTATCATTCAAATTACCATCATTTTAACATTGCATTTAAAACATTTTAAATAACAAGTTAAAATAAAACTTTTGAAAAATAATACATTATTTAAAAAAGTTTATCTGGGCGGAAACCTTTACCTCAGACCTCTCATGCTGTTTTCTTCGTGTCAGTTGCGGCGAGTTAAAAAATTACCATGCGAAAGACCAGAAGGTGTGGGATTATTTTGAATTAGAAGGAAACGGAAAAGTTTTGTGTAAACTGTGTAATGTCAAATTGTCTTACAATAACTCTACTGGAGCGATGCGTAATCATATTCAATACAGGCACGTAGGCGTTCGCTTAGAGACTAGCCAAAGCCAGCAAATGTCAATCACGTCATTCACTACAACCCGCCGGCGCTGTGATCCCGTCCGCGCCGTCTATTGCTCTAACGAAGACCCACTTCGGTGGTGGTGCGGGATGTCCAGCCGCTTTCTGAAACTCTATCGGCTTGCTTTTCATTATCTCTGCGTGCCTGCGACTTCAGTTCCTGCCGAGCACGTTTTTTCAAGTGCAGGAATTTTATTGTTAATCGCCTCAGGTCCCGTCTTTCACCAGACCACGTTGATAAACTGAACAAATAATGCATGGTCTGAGTAAGCAAAATGGGCATTGTTGCATTGTTTTGTTTTTAGACAATATAGCCTACACGATGTATGGTTTTTAAAAGCCATTTTAATGCTATTTCTTGATAAACCTTCCTATTGTTTTTGACTTGTGTTTTAATATGTTGACTAACGTTATATGAAGATTAAGAATTCTGTCAGGCTATTGATTGATTTTCCATTGTGCTGCATTTCCCCAGCTGATTTAAATAAATAAGCTATGCTTTGACCGACGTTGAGTGTATGCTCTTCTTTCATTTCTTTTTAACCACCACCTAAAATGAAATGATGATAACGTGAGGCAAGTGCAACTATATATTTCAAATATAGGCTCTTATATATGCTACACGCACGCACAGATGTTTTTTTTTTCTTACCATCTTTTGGGGGTTTCTTGCTTTTAGACTAGTCGGATACAAAACTTTAGTTTAAACGACAATCAAATTAGTCGTCGCGCACATCCCTAGCTAGAATCTGTGAGTGCAAAGTGCAATATCCACACCGATGCGGTGACTGACTGCCACATACTCCTCAAAACATTAGATTCATCCGTGCTGGAGCCGTGCCGCCAGACAACCCACGCAAAGAAGATAATTCCGCACACAGCTGCAATTGCAGGTTTTCAAACAGAGATGGCGACAAAAAGGCAAAACTTACTTAGGTTTAAAGGGTTAGTTCACCCAAAAATGAAAATTAGTCCATACATTACTCACCCTCAAATCATCCTAGGTGTATATGACGTTCTTCTTTCAGACGAATCTAGTCAGAGTTATATTAAAAATTGTCTTTGATCTTTCAAGCTGTTTAATGCCACTCAGCGGGTGTTTCATGCATCCATCCAAAAGCAGTTAAATAAAATGAGCCCATCCATTAAAAAAAAAAGTGTCTCACACGGCTCCGGGGGGTGAACAAAGGCCTTCTGTAGCGAATCGATGCGTTTTTGTAAGAAAAAACTTTAATGTAGCTTGCACTCACTGTTGTACACTGGAAGCAGTTCCGGGGGAATTACTTATGAGGTCAGTGCTGCGCATGCGCCAGTGAGTCTCGTGAAAACCAACGTTTGTTAACCAGGAGCAAAGGAAGCAATGTTTCCTTACTTTAGCAAAGGAAAACCAGTTTCCTCTTGGCTTATATTGAAATCCTCCGACATTCTTCTTTACAAATCCTTGTTTTGTACTTCTAATTAGTGACCGTTGTTTTGTTTTGATCTCTCCCCTGCGCTTCCGCGTGCATCACTTCTGAGCGGCGCATGCGCAAAGCTGACCTCCATACGCCATCCGCCCGGAACTGCTTCCAGTGTACAACAGTGAGCGCAAGCTACATTAAAGTGATTATTACGTTTTGAATATGGATCTTTTTCTTACAAAAACACATCGATTCGCTACAGAAGGCCTTTGTTCACCCCCGGAGCCATGTGAGACACTTTTTTTTAATGGATGGGCGCATTTTATTTAACTGCTTTTGGACTGATGCATGCAACACCCGCTGAGTGGCATTAAACAGCTTGAAAGATCAAAGACCATTTTTAATATAACTCCGACTGGATTCGTCTGAAAGAAGACTGGATTCGTCTGAAAGAAGAAAGTCATATACACCTAGCATGACTTGAGGGTGAGTACTTTATGGGCTAATTTTCATTTTTGGGTGAACTAACCCTTTACTATTTCTATTTGCATATATAACTATAAAATAAAAGACATATGGAAGTATGGGAACTTAAGTAGTGGCCAAAAATCTAATTTCTCTTATATCTTGGCTTCTGTACTATTTATTTATATTATAATTTTTTTAACATGTTTTCACTTTCATTTTTCTGTCACATTTAACTTTAGGTCTTAATTTTTTTTAATTTATTAATTATTATTATTATTATTTTATTTATTTTTTTTACAGAGTCAAAGCAGATGGCAGGTGGGCTTCTCTTGTAAAGCAACCACAAAATGGACTGATGAATAGTGTAAATTTCTGACACTCACTATAACAGGTGTGCAATCTACATAGTAT
The DNA here is from genome assembly GCF_001515645.1 of Sinocyclocheilus grahami. Taxonomy (NCBI): domain Eukaryota; kingdom Metazoa; phylum Chordata; class Actinopteri; order Cypriniformes; family Cyprinidae; genus Sinocyclocheilus; species Sinocyclocheilus grahami. Next base: position 456,542 of record NW_015505184.1, read on the forward strand.
TTTGGCCAAATGGGACCCATACAGCCTCCCAACTCTCGTACGGTTATCTTCCTCTTCCGGAGTATAAGGTCTGTGAGGTTGGTGCCGACCTAACACACACACACACACACACAAAGGTTTGTTTTTATGGTTTATGGGGACTCTCCATATGTGTAATGGTTTTTATACTGTACAAACCGTATTTTCTATTGCCCTACACCAACCCTACCCCTAAACCTACCCCTTACAGGAAACTTTCTGCATTTTTTTTATTTTCAAAAAAGCTCATTCTGAATTATTTATAAGCCTTTTGAATTATGGGGACACTGAAAATGTCCTCATAAATCACCTTCTCTTTGTAATACCTATGTCATACCCATGTTATTATACAAATTTGTGTCCTCATAAACCACATAAACACACACACACACAAGATTAATCTTTATGACATCTTTAAATAATCTTTTATCTTTATTTTTACAAACAAACATAAATCCTTTTGTTCCTGCATTGAGGATGTACTTCTGAACTTGTATTAGTAAACATGCTCATTAAATAAAAAGAAAATAGCTTAATACTTTGTATTTATTTTTATATTTAAGATGACAATGTACTATTAAAATAACTTTAATATATCAACTCGGGTACCATGTTTATCCACTATTAAACTAAACAAAAAAAATCATACTGACATCCTCAGTTCCAATGATTTCCCAACAGATTGTGCAGATGGCACAATCCAATTTATTTTAACACGCAAACATATTGTTTATCTTATATTGCTTGTGAAATCTTTCAAAAAGCGTTGTTTTCCTAACACAGCAACATTTAGTGAACGGGACCTCGGGCTCACCGTGGGCAGCGTGACGGGCGCTTCACCCAAATCCACGTCCATCTGGCACAACTGTTAGTGCAGATAAAGAAGCCATATTCATTAACATTAGAGCAACAGTTTTAATATCACCTGCAGCCCAAACTGTACCTGACTGCAAATGTGAAACTACATTAAGAAACTCTTTAGGGAAGCACAGCATGCAGCCTATCTAACATTAGTGTAAACAGCTGGTGAAGGATATTCTGTAGTCGCTTCAGTAAAAGCGTTTTTACAACTCCAGTTGCACCGAGCAATAAGCACATCGCCACGACCACTTAACCTGAGCGCAGATTTCTGCTTTTAAACGAGTGACTTCTAAGCGTGACATGGATAGATTTCCTCTGTCGCCACGGCAACGACGCTATTTACACAATAAAAGTCTCCATGCGTCATGAATGATTCTTTTTTTTTGTGATTGGCGCCCTCTAGCGAGCTGTAGCAGAATCGACTCTGTTCCACATGCAATTAGTTTGCAAATTCTGTAGAGTATACCGTCTATTTTAGTTAAAAACAGTATGTGAGCCAGTAGCACCGTTGTGACACGACCTTATTATAATGCACGTTTAAATGAACAGAATACTAGCACAGCCTGCTGCTTATATTAAATACTGCAAAGTACACACTCTCACCTACTTTTTTAAATAGCATATGAAAAAAATAAACATTTTAACAGCATAAACGTTTTAAACTGTAGTATGCTACATTGTTTTCATCTTAACCCATCACATTGCATGTTTAATTCAGTTAGTGTTGTTATCTTCTTTGAAATAAAAATATTATTTAAGGTTCATTCATCACACACACACACACATGCTCTAACAGCTTTTGACTATTACCTTCAAACAAATCTGTTTAAGATAACTTGAAGATTGACTAATGCAGTATCACAGCCAACCAGGAAGGTCAAAACTGCAGTTAAGTGCATTGCATTGTGGTACAGTGTTCTATGCAGTAATCTGTATACTGATGTTTTTGACAAATGTAGCAGGTTATCCAAGTAAATGTGCACATTATACTTTATACATACTCATTCATTTGTAGCTACATCCTGCCCTTCAGAATCAGATCAAAGATCTGATAAGTTCTCGATAATGACATTTGTAGTTGTATGCAAATTGAAGAACATTAAACCAGTTGCTGTTTGAGGATGAAGTGATTGGCTGAATTCTAGTGATCCTCCCACTTTCAGAGTTTCTCTTCCTCATCTTATAGATGAGTATTTCATTCTCTCTTATTCTCTTCATCTCTTCACTAAACTCAAACTCAGTCGTCACACAGGCAAGATGCTGATAATATTCTACTGCTCTCTATTCACTCTTCTGTCATGTAAGTTACTGTGCTTTTAATTTTAAACTTGTTCTCTCAAGGATGTCAAGGTCGATTAAATTAATTTTATTTATTATAATTTTACAGGTGTCAAATGTGTAAAAGTGATTACACAGAAACCCTCTATACTGACAGAACAAAAAGGGAGATCTGTGACTATGGACTGTAATATTGAAAAGGAGGAGGGTAATTATGTCGGCTGGTATAAACAGATTCCAAATGCAGCTCCTCAGTTTGTGTTGAGATCCTATCATTCTCACGACTCCCCTGACAAATATGGGGATGGTTTTTCCTCCAGCCGCTTCACATCTAATGCTCAGTCAATAATTCATTATAAGCTGATCATCAGTAATGTGGATGTGGATGATTCTGCAGTGTATTATTGCAGCTCATGGGACAGCTCTGTTAGTGAGAGCGTATCACAGTGATTCACAGCATGACAAAAACCTCCACACTGCTCACTGAACAACAATGTTCTTAAATTCAATATACATTACGGCCAGTTTTACAGTTGTGCCATGATTGCTTTATACTTCATGAATATATACTTAAATCACACTCAATATACACACACATGTAAACCTGATGAACAGGCCACTTGGAGGCATGCAGGAATGGATGTAATTTGTTTAATATTCATTTATTTAAAATGACAAATTAATGTAAAATTTAACAGTAAAAGGAATGTTTTGATGTATACATATATATAAATTTACTTTGGATGTTTGTTTTCTATATTCTATATTAAGGTAATATTTGGCATATCTAAAAAAAGGAAAAGAAAAGATGTGCACCAGAGACAGATGAAGAATTTCTTCTAGTGGATGCAGTGAGCTGTGACTCTGCTTTACCAACACACATAGACACATAATGTTGGGTTTTCATGTTTTATGAGGACTCTCCATAGACATGATATACTGCACAAACATTATGTTCTATCCCCTAAACAAAATAAATAAACAAATAAATACATGCATACATAAAAAAAGTCACACAAGGTACAAAAATTCAGGTTTTACTATCATTGTGGGGACATTTTGTCAACACAACGTAGAGTTTGCCTGGACCACACACACACACAAAAGTGTTTTGACACACAATCTCATGTAAAGCTTGTGTTTATTCTGCAGGTGTCAGTGGAGTGACTGTAGTGACTCAGAGTCCATTAATCAGTCAGTAAAGGAGAAACAGCTAAACTGCACTGTAATCTGGGGACAGAAGACAGAAAGTCCCGTTGGTTTGGAAGGAACGTTTCCTTTAGTGTCTGTCATCAGTAGAGCCATGTGTTCATGTTCAGAGTAACTTTATGACACGGAACAAAACTGATTGTGAATGGTAAGTAATCTTTCCACTTTTCTTTTCTTTTACTGTAGTACATATAGTCTATACTTCATTGTAGATATATAAACTCATTATTTTTTTAAAAATAGCATAAAAAGTGTCAGCACCTAAATATATACACAGTGCCATATAAATTCATGTACATTTAATCCAACAAAAATCCAACAAACTACATACATACAGCACTATTTAACTTTTATGTTGCAAGTTACATTTTTGTCAAAGACACTGAGATGTGTGTATTAAAATTACATTTACTGGATATTTACTTCTTTATAGATTAATTGTTTAGATGCTAAGAATATTCTGCAACTTCTTTAGTAATCTGTCTTATAATTGATCTAATCTCTTGTAGTGCTTTTATCATGTTTTTCGCCCTGTTTGAAACTGGACAGTCACTGGTCACTTTATGCTTTTGCTAAATGTCTCCTTTTGTGCTTCTCAGAAGACAGAAAGTCCTGTGGGTTTGGAAGGAATGTTTCCTTTAGTGTCTGTCATCAGTAGAGCCATGTGTTCATGTTCAGAGTGACTTTATGACACAGAACAAAACTGATTGTGAATGGTAAGTAATCTTTCCACTTTTCTTTTATTTTCTTTTACTGTAGTACATATAGTCTATACTTCATTGTAGATATATAAACTCATTATTTTTTTAAGTTAATCATGTAGTTCATTTACAGTTAAATGTGTGAATGATTTTTTTAAATAAAAAGAACACTATTTAAACTGTTTTGCAAATTTTTTTGTTATTAAGCTTTTATTAATTAATTGATAAACTACATGGAATATTTGGATTCATAAAATTTGTTAAACTGCAGGACCATTGAAAATGAGCTAGTGAAGACAAAAAGATGATTAAAAATAGCCTAAATATATACACAGTGCCATATAAATTAATGTACATTTAATCCAACAAAAAATCATTTACATTTAATCCAACAAAAATCCAAAAAACTACATACATACAGCACTATTTAACTTTTATGTTGCAAGTTACATTTTTTGTCAAAGACACTGAGATGTGTGTATTCAAATTACATTTACTGGATATTTACTTCTTTATAGATTAATTGTTTACATGTTGATGTGTGAAATTTTAGAGATGTAGAAAGTGTGAAATGTACAGTCAGACTTTAATATTTCAAATGTTTGGCTGAAATGAAGGTTTGTTTGCAGATGTTGATGATGATTTGTGTTTAGATGCTGCTGCTCCTGCTGAACATCCTCCTTCCATCCAGAGAAGAGCTGAGCTCCAGTAAACTCACTCTGGTGTGTCTGACATGTCTTGAGGCTTTTGCTGATGTGTGTTGGCTTGTGAACGGGAACTAAGTTACTTAAGGCGTTTCACTGGATCTGCTGAACAGCAGCCTGATAAGAAATTCAAGATGAGCCGTTTTTTAACCATTACATTTACATGGACAACAATACTCAGATTTTAATACGATTAAGACAATACTCTGATTAAGAATCTACCATGTAAACAGAGATTTTTGATTACCTTAATCCGGCTAAAGTCATAATCGAAGTAAACAGAAATCGAATTAAGACATGAGTATTCCTATTTTAGTCACATTACTGAAGTGCAGAATAGACATGTAAACACCTTAATCACATTATTTCTCATCGTGTAGGACTTTTCGCCGCATTTTGCGACAGGATACACACAGGGCAGCAGTGTTGCCAGATTGGAAATGTCCAAGTATCGTACCAGAAGCTCAAAATTATCGTATTTGGAAGAAAATGATCGTACACTACTCGTACAGAATACGATTAATCTACTAGACTAGAGCAACAACTTTTTGACACAACCTTCAAATCACCACAATAAATAAATAACTATGCTAGGGCCCTATGAAATACGTTTTATTTGTTCCCAAATTCTTTTTTTTTTTTTTTATTCCAAATAAATTTTTTTGGGGATTCTGTTTTTTTTTTCATTTTAATTTTTCTGGACTCCTTTTTAAATGGTTAAATTAAATGTTATTAATCAAAAGCACGTCTAATTAAATAATGAAACGTATACAATTCAACATCAAATCTATTAAAAAGTTTAACAAAAATTACATGTTTAGGGTTTTATGAAATGTTCTATTTTTTTCACCAAGTTTATTGTTGCCAAATTCTGTGTTTTAATATGTCTAATTATTTGAATGCATAAAAACTACTTTTATTTATAGCCTTATGAAATGTTTTTTTTTTCTTTAGAAATTCTGCGCTGCGTATTTTAATTTTTCTGGTTATCGAATGAAGGCATAACACATTAAAACTATGCTAGGGCCCTATGAAATACGTTTTATTTGTTCCCAAATTCTTTTTTTTTTTTTTTATTCCAAATAAATTTTTTTGGGGATTCTGTTTTTTTTTTCATTTTAATTTTTCTGGACTCCTTTTTAAATGGTTAAATTAAATGTTATTAATCAAAAGCACGTCTAATTAAATAATGAAACGTATACAATTCAACATCAAATCTATTAAAAAGTTTAACAAAAATTACATGTTTAGGGTTTTATGAAATGTTCTATTTTTTTCACCAAGTTTATTGTTGCCAAATTCTGTGTTTTAATATGTCTAATTATTTGAATGCATAAAAACTACTTTTATTTATAGCCTTATGAAATGTTTTTTTTTTCTTTAGAAATTCTGCGCTGCGTATTTTAATTTTTCTGGTTATCGAATGAAGGCATAACACATTAATTTAATTTATCTTTTAATTAATGAAAATTAAACAAATTGTTTTTTTTGGCAAACAAAGGGGATTTACAATTAAATTTAAAACATGGAAGAAATATTGTGATTATTCTATGGCTGATTTCATGGCTTCGTTTTGAGGAGGTTGACTTTGGAAAAAACACGTTCTGAAATTTCGAAATTATCGTACATTATGGGATTTTTTCATTATTGATCGTACATCGTACAGAGGTCAAAATTATCGTACAAATACGATAATTATCGTACGTCTGCACTGCATGGCAGTGTTCAACCATTTGACAGCAAATAAAAGAGCTTCAACACCGCCGTCGTCTGTATGCACGTGCAAAATGGCATCACATGGGGACGTAATAACGTGTGCCATTAATCGAACTATGTACTATAACATGTAAAACGGGAACATGAAAGGAATATTCTAAAAGAAACTCATGTAAACACCATAATCATAATATTGGCTTATTTAGAATAAGGTAAATAATTAGATTACTGATGTCCATGTAAACGTAGTCATTGAGAGCTCAGAGTGGGACAAAGACACAGCTGACATGTGAAGTGACTGTTGACTCAAAAACCACCAGTAAAAGCATCAAGAAATCTGACTGCAGCGACTGAACTGCTTGACCTCCTCTTGATTTATGTGATAGTATTTCAATTTGTTTGCATAGAGTAGAAAACATTAGCTATTAAAAATAAAGTGCCTTAGCTGCTTCATTTTCTGAATGAATGTCATGTTTAATTGTACATTACTGTGCTTTATAAACTCAAATAAACTGCATGTTAAACAAACCTTTCTTATTACTTTGTGTCCAATGTATGCACGAAAGTATATTTTAGTTTATTATTTTAGCATCAGTTTATTATATTTTTATGCAGTAGACTACTATTAAAAACAAAACATGTTTCCAATTAGAATATCTGATCAATTTTAATTATATAATTTAATTGATTAAAAAATAGAAATCAATTAAATATGAATAAAATAACTATCAATAAAACATTCTATTGAACACTATAAACTAGTACTGAAAGTCAAATTCATTTGCTGATTCCACAGGACAGATGTTATTTTGAAATGATCATTTAATAATGCTATTGATTAAAGAGATTTTTATGCATCCTCTGAATAGATCTAAAAACAGTGCTGAAGTTTGTCTTCAATTAATGCAGTGATCTGTGGAGATTTTCTTCAGGACAGGAAGTTCAGTCCTGACACAACACCTGCTCTCATAATCAGCTCTGTGTAAATGATCAGTTTCTCTGAGCTCTTTTTATCGATTCACTTGATGTTCATCCAACCAGACAAGAGCATAACAACAAATGATCATGGCAACTTCGGTTATACATGATTAATAATATAGGAGTTAATAAATGAATGAAAAATACTGGCAAAAATATTACACAACATCAAGTCCTCTTACTAAAGACAATCCAGTATACTTGAAGACTTATAATAAATGTGCTTAGTATTTTAATAAATGTGTTTATGTAAATAAATTGTCTGTCAGTCATTCAGTGATGATTCTTGATGCTGTATGATTGATGATGTCACTGAGAGGCTCCTCCCTCTTCATTCTCTTCAGTCTCTTAAAGGGGTCATATGATGCTATTTTAAAGTCATTGTGCACAGAAAAGAATGGAATGGCATTCTATTCTGTGTGCCAAGTCTGTGAGAATCCATCGCTCTTTTCACCAGCCCGGGTGTTCAGATAAACTGTCTCCTGCATGTCAGTTTAACCTTATCAGTTAACAATAATATTTGTTTCTCTTTGTCAGCTCACAGCTCTTTCGCCCGTGCAATAGCTCGAACTCCCCAATAATCAACAAACAGACCAGATAGGAGAAAACAAGGATGTGACTGGAGGATACAGTGTTGTATAACAGCACAGATTTTGGGTAAAGGGGGGAAAAGCTGTTTTATTTCAAGCTAAATTGTAGTGTTTTACAAAACAACTTGATTTCATAGATAAATGGGTTGTTTTGCCGTATCTGGTCAATCCTAGATTTTCTATGGATAAAAGAACATTTCCGTAAATCAGATTTAAAGAGGTAGTTCATGAAAAAAGAAAATTATTTAATCATTTACTCTTATGTATTTCCTTATGTCGTCCCATAGGACTTTTGTTCATCTTCGAAAGACAAATGAACATTAATGAAACCCAATTTTTAATGAACCTTTAAGCTCCAAAAAATAAAGGCATCATAAAGTCTTGAATGAAAGTTGGTCACTTTATTTTAAAGTCCAATTCTCGCTATTAACAAACCATTAACTATGACTTTTGCCTCAATAAACTACTGATTTTATGCTTATTAATAGTTAGTTAGGTTTAAGTTTATTGGGTAGGATTAGGGATGTAGAATATGGTCATGCAGAATATGTGCTAAATATGTAGTAATAATCAGACAATATGTTATTAAAAGTATAGAAGAATTCTTTGCTAAGAATTGCAAAGAAGCAACTAGTTAACAGTGAGAATTGGTCCCTATACTAAAGTGTTACCTGAAAGTCAATGTCATGAAACAATATGAGTGTGAATAATTGAGGATAGATTTTTTGTTGAACTATCCTTTAAGCAAAAGTCTTAATTTGCTCTCCATTTCATCTCATTACGGTATGATATATATAAAAAATAAATAAAATAAAAAACCTCTAATTGGTGATTATTCATTCCTATTTGTTTGGGATGATACAGCACAATGCAGTATGCACACCTGTGAAAGAATCCTCATGCTGGGGTAACATAATTTGTGTGCAATTAGGGTTAGGGTTAGGGTTAGGGTTAGGGTTAACACATTATAATACACATTATTTTGTGTATTTGGTGTAACAGAATATGTTGACATGCTTTAATGTTCAAAAAACACATTATTTTTCAAATACTGTACATTATTGTAGGTCCTCTATGCCCCGCCTCTCTCAAACACGTCGTTTTCAACAAAGCCCCCTCCTTTCACAAGCGCAGTCTGCTCTGATTGGCCAGCTGACCCAGTGCATTGTGACTGGCCGAACACCACAAGCATGCGTCGGAAATTTTACGTCCCTCACCATAATCGCGAGCGTCAGCTTTCAAAGTAAATATCAAGAAAGTTAATAATGTCGTTAGTTTTACCAAGCCCGAAAGGGCAACAGAGTCGCGTGACAGACACAGTGATGATGCAATACACAAGCCGCAGTTAAGACAGCTGACGTGCTATGATTTCTGACAGGCAGTTCACTTTCCTATAATGTGACCCTGTTCCCCTCACACACACACACACATGACGTGTTACTCTGCGCTGCGCAAAACTCTGCATTTGAACAGTCAATAGCAAATACTTAAACTAATAACAAAACATACTTACAGTCGCTGATGCCAGATTGTCATAGCAAAGTGTCGCGTGACAGACACAGTGATGATGCAATACACAAGCCGCAGTTAAGACAGCTGACGTGCTATGATTTCTGACAGGCAGTTCACTTTCCTATAATGTGACCCTGTTCCCCTCACACACACACACACATGACGTGTTACTCTGCGCTGCGCAAAACTCTGCATTTGAACAGTCAATAGCAAATACTTAAACTAATAACAAAACATACTTACAGTCGCTGATTCAGAAGCGCCAGATTGTCATAGCAAAGTCGGAATTGACCCTTTTTTTTTTAGAAATAGCCTTTGTACTGTTAGCCAGCCTTGTACTCTTCTAGGTTAAAAAAAACTGTCGTCCATAAAATGCGTTGCACAAATTCGAACATCTGGGTTGTGCTGTTCTGTTGTAAATAAATCTTAACCAATGATTACTAATTGCATCTACTTCCAGAAGGCCAAATAAAGTGCTTTTGCTTTCGCACTGAAATACACGTCTGCCTGACATGGCTACATCAACACTACTGCGGTTCCTGAAACCACGCCTTCTTTCTTTGCATGCACATTTGGGCGGCATTATGCTAATATTTCCAAATAGTGACATATACATGTGGGGGCATGTTAGAATGAGCCGTTTTAGGTAGGTGTGGTTGACTCTTAACTTTTATAAAGAATATCTCTTTGGATTTGAGACTTTAGTCTGTAACCTTACAGATCTTCTTTATGCACCAAGAGCTTGTAACACTCCAAAGAGAAAGAAAAACTTGAAATCGCATCATATGACACATTTAAAGCTCGTCTCTGATCGCTCTCCTCTCTTCAGTCTGTTCACATCACACACTCACAACATGCTGTCAGTCTTCATCATCCTTATCGTCACTCTGTCATGTAAGACCTCACCAGACTGCAGTTAAAGATGCTCATGAATGTGTCACATGTGAGTATTGTGTATCAGTGATGCAGTGTGTTTATTCTGCAGGTGTCAGTGGAGTGACTGTAGTGATTCAGAATCCTCCATTAATCACAGTCAATAAAGGAGAAACGCTCTCGTTGGTCTGTAACACAGGCAGCTCTACTGATGGTGGATGCTGGTATAAACAGGTCACAGGAGAAATGCCTCAGTTTGTTTTAAAGGGGTCCTATTATGCTTTTTCACTTTTTCAACTTTAGTTAGTCTGTAATGTTGCTGTTTGAGCATAAAAAATCTACAAAGTTACAAAGCTCAAAGTCCACTTCAAAAGGAGATATTTTATTTAACAGAAATCACTTTTCAAAAACTACAATGAAGTACTCGTTTGGACTACAACGCATATTTTCCGGGATTTGTGATATCACAAATATCGACGAATGGGATGAGACCTGGTTGAGCTGCACTTGAGAAGGCAATGAGTGTTATCACTATGTCGGAGACACGCTATCTTTCCCAAGGCAAACGAACTTAGAGTGGTTACAATCATCCGGGTTTAAATCACACTCAAATTGATTTGATTTTGAGCAATATTTACACTGAAGCTGCAGGTGGCTATGGTAAGGGGCATGACATTTCCCGACCAGGCGCTGAGTGTTGCCAATCACAACACACACTGGCCCAGCTAACCAATCACAGCACATTTCATATTTCAGAAGGCGGGCCTTCATTTGATGATTAAGTGTATGGGGCTGTCACGTGATGAACGAATGACTCGGAAAAACCAGAAGACTCAAAACAGGTGAACTACCTGACTAATTCCAGTACAGAACCTATAGGATGTTGCGCATGCGCGACTGAACGAATCACTCCCCGAGACGACTCGTTCTTCCCGAGTCACATTAAAGATTCTCAAAATGAACGAATCGTTCAAGAACGACCCAACACTAGTTCATGCCAGACTGGGGTGAGAGGTGTTGTAATAATGTAAAATATAAAAATGTGTTCTAGTACACCCCCAAAACAAAATCAAGACTTTGTAAAAGAGCATAATAGGACCCCTTTAAACTCTTACCACAGGTGGAGTTAAAGATGCTCATGAATATGTCACATGTGAGTATTGTGTATCAGTGATGCAGTGTGTTTATTCTGCATTACATCATTATATCAGTGATGCAGTGTGTCTGCTTCTAGACAACAGATGAACAACATGAAGCATTTTCAGTATCTCATGCTCTTATCAAACTAAATTATGGTCGACCACTTAATTTAGGTAATGTGAATATTACTTGCTGTGTGGAAAATTGTAAAAGACTTTATTAACTTTTGTACATATGCACCATCCCACACATTGAACAAATACCTTTATTGTACATTCAACTTTGTACATTGACTCATATACATATTTGGCCACATATATATACAGTACACATCTGACATGAGAACAGAAAAAAAAACATTTAAAATAGTAAAACTTAACAATAAATAATGTGTATGAATCTGGAACAGTAGATTTATGTACAGATTTGTGCATTATTTACTCTATATAGAACTGTATAAATAAAGAGATATGCATATGTATTTACATAATACTTGAGAAAGAGGCAATAATTAAGGATGTAGAATGAATTACAGAAATGTATTACAGAACACAGATAATGATTAATGTGTTAGCTGTTTAAGCTGGAGATGGCATGAGGGAAAAAGCTGTTTTTATGCCTAGATGTTCTAGTGCACAGAGATCTGTAGCATCTGCCTGAAGGGAGAAGTGCAAACAGGTTGTGTCCGGGGTGAGAGGGGTCTTTGATGATGTTAACGGCCCGTTTCTTCACTCTGGAGTTGTACAAGTCCTGAAGACTGGCCAGGTGCACACCAATGATCCTTTCTGCTGTCCTAACAGTCCGTTGCAGTCTTCTTGTATCTGATTTGCTGGCTGACCCAAACCAGACAGTTATAGAAGAGCACAGAACCGACTCAATAACAGCTGAGTAAAACCTCTGGAGTTGTACAAGTCCTGAAGACTGGCCAGGTGCACACCAATGATCCTTTCTGCTGTCCTAACAGTCCGTTGCAGTCTTCTTGTATCTGATTTGCTGGCTGACCCAAACCAGGCAGTTATAGAAGAGCACAGAACCGACTCAATAACAGCTGAGTAAAACTGTGTCATATGCACCTGTGGCAGGTTGAACTTTTTCAGCTGACGAAGAAAAGTACCGGTACAACCTCTGCTGGGCCTTTTTCACAATGGAGTCAATGGCTGTGTCCGAAATCGCCCCCTATACCTTTAAATCGTGCACTATTTGAGGGAACAGCCATTTTTAGTGGTGTCCGAAACCATAGTGGACATTCTCGAGTGCATTCATTCAATCCCACAATGCACTGCAAAAACGAGTGTACAACTGGTGCACGCTCAACGGCTAGAGAATGCCCATAATGCACCGTGAGAATCACGCCAAATGAATTCCCGCATCTCGCCAGAAGATGGCGCCCGCAGCTGAATAATCAATCCGTTCATTTTTACAAAGCGCTCATCCATGGCGTACAGCATAATGTACAACACGGGTATAAATTAATTGTAAATTGATTATTAAATTGTTTGATTAGGGTTTATACATAATTTCCGTGACAGAGTTCAAGATAAATCCTTTAATCTTACTACTGGAGCTGCTAGTTTGCTAGTTTCAAATGATTAATAAACAGCAAGCACAAACTATGCAAAAGCGGCATTCCTTCCGGTGCACTCAGTGTCCGAATTCACTACTCGTTTTCATTCACTCCTTCTAGTGAACTGAATTAGTGACCTAATGTAGGGAATAGTGAATGAGGGTATAGGGTGCGATTTCGGAAACAGCCAATGTGAATGTCCCACTTCAGGTCCTGAGAGATGGTGGTTCCCAGGAATCTGAATGACTCCACTGCAGCCACAGAGCTGTTCATGGTGGGGAGTGGGGGAAGAGCAGGGGGGTTTCTCCTGAAGTCCACGATCATCTCCACTGTTTTGAGCGTGTTGAGCTCCTGGTTGTTGTGACTGCACCAGACAGCCAGCTGCTCAACCTCTTGTCTGTAAGCAGACTCGACGTTGTCCTGGATGAGACCGATGACTGTGGTGTCGTCTGCAAACTTCAGGAGTTTGACAGAGGGGTCTTTAGAGGTGCAGTCATTGGTGTAGAAGGAGAAGAGCAGTGGGGAGAGAACGCAGCCCTGAGGAGCTCCGGTGCTGATGGTGCAGGTGTTGGATGTGAGTTTTCCCAGACTCACTAGCTGCTGCCTGTCTGTCAGGAAGCTGGTTATCCACTGACAGATGGAGGTGGGCACAGAGAGCTGGGTCAGTTTATTCTTAAGGTGTTGAAAGCGGCACTGAAGTCCACAAAACAAGATCCTTGCATAAGTCCCTGGTTTGTCCAGATGTTGGAGGATGTGTTGCAATCCCATATTGACTGCATCATCCACAGACCTGTTTGATCGGTAAGCAAACTGCAGGGGCTCCAGCAAGGGTCCAGTAATGTCCTTCAAGTAGGCCAACACCAGTCTCTCAAATGACTTCATGACGACAGATGTTAAAGCATCAGTCATTAAGTCCTGTGATTTTTTGTTTCTTGGGTACAGGGATGATGGTGGAACATTTGAAGCAGGAGGGGACTACACACAGCTCCAGGGATCTGTTGAAGATCAGTGTGAAGATGGATGATAGCTGGACAGCACAGGCTTTGAGGCAGGCTGGAGAGACACCGTCTGGGCCTTTGGCTTTCCTTATCTTCTGCTTTCTGAAGACTTTGCATACATCCTCTTCACAGATCTTGAGTACAGGTTGAGAAACAGTAGGGGGGAGGGAGGGGGAGGGTGTTGATGACTGTGCTGTGAGACAGTCGGAGGTGTCAGACCAGTCTTTTGCTTTTCAAACCTACAGTAAAACTCGTTCAGGTTTTCAGTTGATTGGCCTCAGTGCTGGGGGATGGGGTCTTGTAGCTGGTGATGGCTTTCAGGCCTTTCCACACTGATGTAGAATCATTACTTGAAAGCTGTTTTTTAGCTTTTCAGAGTAGCTTAACTTTGCCGCTGTATAGGGGAAATTTCTATATAATTTCTATATAGGGGAAACCGATGATTTTGAACTAGTAATGTTGTGATTATTGAAACTGAGAGCCAATATTTCCATACTTCTTTGACCTTTTGTTGAAAACAAACTATTTTCCCGATGAACTAATGATCTGACACACTAATCAAAGGACTCTGGTTAATTTGTGAACTGGGTTGATTTTTTGTGAAAAATTGTTAAATTGTTTTCTTTTTGTTATATTTGAACAATATACCCATTACTATTTGACAGTGACATTTTTTTTGTGTGGTATGATTCTTTGATGTTAGTTACAATTACACTCTAAAAATTGCTGGGTTGTTTCAACCCAACTTTGGGTCAAATATGGACTAACCCAACCCTCGGGTTAAAAATTTTACTGAAAAATGTAACCTAATGGTTGGGTTGAAACAACCCAGCATTTTTTAGAGTGTACTTTGTGTCAACTTTTTTTTTTTTTTGGTAACGGGTGGTTTCAGTTATCCTGGGTTGAATTCTTTAAATTCTATTTGGTAGATTTAATTCTGCCTGGCGCCCGAATTGGTAATTGGTAAATAATATTGTAAGGAACTAAGTTTCAATCAAATTCCTCTTATTAGTGTGTGCCACCATTGAGTGAGTGTTTCACTTCTGTTTGTGTCTCTTCACAGACTGAGGAGGGTTTTGTATGGCTGAACATATGAAATGTATCACTGTGGTATTCGGACAAGGAACAAAACTCATTGTGACTGGTAAGTCATCTTTCCCTGTTATAAAATTGTTTTCCTTGCTGTATTACATATAGTCTACTTCTTGTAGAGATATAAACTCATTATTTTTTAGTTTACATTGTAGTATATTTACAGTTAAATGTGAGAATTCAGTCACAGACCGTTTTATCCAGAACCTCCAGTAACTCGGTAATCTTGAAATATACTGAAAAGACTTGTTGTATGTTATATTCAGCTATTATTATTATTATTATTATTATTAGCATCAGAGCATCAGCTTTGTGTTTAATTTGATAGCATTTTAAAAATACTTTTAAAAAATAATTTATGTATCAGTGAAACAGCATGTTTTTTTATGTAGATAATTAGTTATGTTTAATGTGTTTTGATAACCTTATCACAGTAAATTAGTAACAACCAAACAAACAAAAAAAAATCCACTTTAGCAAGATTCAGGTGTTCCTTCTGTGATTAAGTGAAAGCACATGTTGAGTGTTTCAGATGTGTTGAGCGTGTGTTGTCTGAGGGGGACGGGTCTTTTGCTTTACTGTCTTAAAGTTTCTCTTTCTGGGGTGCATTTCCCAAAAGCATCGTTTGCTAACTATGGTGGTAACATTGAACTCTATTGGTAACGACAGAACTTGTGACCATAGTTGATTTTGGGAAACACACCCCTGATCTCAGCAGACCTCAGCAGATCCCACATCCACCATGATCACAATATTCTGCGCTTTCTTCACACTTCTGACCTGTAAGTTTTCATCATACCTGATGATTTAAAGTGTTTTGACACACAATCTCATGTAAAGGTTGTGTTTATTCTGCAGTGTCAGTGGAGTGACTGTAGTGACTCAGAGTCCATTAATCACAGTCATTAAAGGAGAAATGGCTAAACTGCATTGTAAAATGGGGACAGTAACTACTTATTCTGCTAGATGGTATAAACAGACTCCAGCAGGAGTTCCTCAGTATGTCTTAAGATTTTATCATGGCTGGAGGAGCTCAGTTAGATATGGATCTGGTTTCTCTGCTCCTGAATTCACATCATCACATTCATCTAAATCATACATCAGATTATAGTCTGATCATCAATAATGTGGATGTTGATGATTCTGCAGTCACTTTTTAATTTTTATTAACAGCTCCAAATAGGACAAATATACCATGACCATATAGTATGTGCTATATTACAAGTCTTCTGTGGCTGTACAGTATGTTGTTTTTATGTTGTCAGAATCTGTCGTGAATCCTGCTGTGGTGAATCACAGTGAATGAAGGACATGAAGTCCCTCTGAACATGAACACATGACTCTACTGATGATGGACACTAAAGGAAAAGTTCCTTCCAAACCCACGGAACTTACTGTCTTCTGAGGAGCACAAAAGGAGAAATTTAGCAGAATGTCCAAGCTGCTATTTTACATATAATTAAAGAATAAAGTGACCAGTGACTGTCCAGCTACAAACAGGACATAAAAGCACCATAAGAAGCATGAATGAGATTTCAGTGTTACAGTGCAGTAGAATTTTTATTAGCAGTGATCCACACCATCAACTATATGAAGACTGCTTTTGATCAAGATAAAACAGAAAAATTAGTAATTTTGTTTGAATCTGAAACATGTCTACATGAAGTGACCTTCTCATGTACCCTTCCCTATTGGAGCCCTTTGTGAAGGAATTCAGTTGTACTTCTGTTTGGAAAATATTGTCCCCTTCCTGAAGTGGATTTGCTCAGTGTTAACAACAGATTTATTTGCAAATAATCTTGGAAACCTCGTCTACAAATGAACAAAAATAAAGGATGAATGACATCAACTGGTAAAAAAAAAAAAGATGACAAACAAGCAGTTTTTTGTATAGCCAAGCTCCTCATGCTGAAAAAAGACTGCATGATTATGAAGTTACTTATTGACATCATGACACTTAATCACTGTAAGAGCAGTAAAGAAGAGAGTTTGGGGTTAAAATTTGTGTTCGAGTTCATGTTTTGGTTCTGTGTCTCTTGACTCTGAAACTTTTGTATGAGTGAAGGTGTGAAATGTATCACTGTAGTATTCGGCCAAGGAACAAAACTCAAAGTGATCGGTAAGTGAGTTTAACTCTTGACAATTAACACAAATTAAACACAAATTACAATATTTTTGCTTAAGCTTTGAGTTTTTTCATGTGAATGTTTATATTTAAAATTAATCTTCAAAATAACATTTCAAATTTTTAATTAAGTTATATGACGGAACTCATTCTGAAGTATGTGTAGATGCTTTTAAAGGCTTATTATTTACTCACCCTTATATATGTAGGTATTATGTTCTTTTCTTTTTTGATATACTTTGGACTACATACAATAGTTTGATAACATTGTCTGGTTAGTGTCAAAATAAGGTTAACTTCAATATTAAGCTCGGTATACTTCTGTATTCAATTCCATTTATCATTAAAATGTGATGTCCAATCAATACTGTTATTTTCATCACATTTATTATATCATCATTCTGTAGGCTAACTGACAGTTTAGACCACCAACTATTAACATAGTAAACCAGCTGTGGGAATAGTGAGATTTATGGTGATTTTTCAGATTTTTTTTACTAACATTTTAGTTAAGGTGCACTCAGTGTACTATGTTTTACTGTGTCTATGTGAGTATTAATATGAGGGGTAGTTACTTATGAGCATTGGCAGGTTAATTATTCTTTTAATAAGAAGCGCTATATGCTTGAATCACTCATTAGGTAAAATGTAATCGATATCATTCCACCAAAGGCAGAACTAATCCAGAAACCCACGCATACACCCGTAAGAGACTGAGGGATTTCACGCATCCTACAACAAGTGTATCTACAAGACAGCTGGCATTGACACAAGTCTGTAATAAATGTGGCACTGGAGCGTGTTTTAAAGTAGTCTTTCTGCCAGAGGCACTGAAATGTTGGTCCAGATGATGGCAGCCTTACCTCACTGTGGTACGGCTTGAAAAATTCACCATCAGCCAAGTTCATATGAAAAATAATGACATTTCGAATGAATAAATATGCAGTAATTAATTTTAAAATGTTTAAAATAATAATAACAACAATAAATTGCGTTCCGGGCCCCCTCTCCCTCATCGGGCCCTTGGAATCGTCCTAACCTTCCCCCCGTTACGGTGCACCTGCATGGGGTAAGAACTTGATGAAAATTAAGCTTTGCCATCAGAGGAATAAAGTTACACATTAAAATATATTTAAATTGTAATAATATTTCACAGTATAACAGTTTATACTATATATTTGTTTATCAAATAAATGCAGCCTTGGTGAACTTATTTCAAAACATTTAAAAATCTTACAAACCCCAAACATTGAACAATAATGTGTCTTCTGTGTGACAATTTGCTGTTTTATGGTTTTGTCATAAGACAAAGTGACTATTTAAAACTGCTCCATAGCATTTTTTTGTTAAAAGAACTACAAATTCAAGATTTTGTCAAAGTAGTTGTTTTCTTTTAAAAAATGTCAGACTTATTTTTTAATTCAGAACTTTCCTTTAAACCTCAGTTATCAGCATATGCATGAGGTTCACAATAGCACAGCGAGTATTGCCAGAACAGAAGCAGCACTGCTAAATAATTGAGTTCAGTCCATATCCTGCTCTGTTAACCAAAGCCCTATGATGTATGATGTAAATGCACAAAGAAATGTCTGTGTTGAAGCAGTGTCCTTCATGAATTTTCAGCAGTATTCTCTGTCCCAGTTGTCCAGTATTGTAGGGCTGAAGCAGGATGGTTCGTTGCCATTCACATACAGGGCAGCGTGTTGGTCTGCTTGCTCTTGCAATGAAGTGATGTACCATAAGTCTTCTGGCATGTCCAGCTCCAGAATCTTCTGCTTGATGCGCAGTTTCTTCTCAATGGTCCTCCTCTTGAACTTAAACTCAATGATGGTTTTGGTGTAATGGTTTAGAACTGTGACCGCCGAGCCCATGCAGGTGCCAAAGGAGCCCCATGCCAGACTGACAGAAAGAGTAGAGGATGATAAATTATCATTTGTACCATTCTATTTTTGCATTAAAATAAATAATTTAGTATTTAATTTGAAAAGTTTAATTTAAAAATGTTTAAAACATTACTGAGATATGTAGTTAATGCACAACATTTACAAGGGAAAGTGCATATTTATGGTACTGTCACTGTTTATTGAAGTTTTTCACCATTTTAATCATCTTGTTTTTTTATTTTTATTGTTTTGTATTGAATGTTAATGGTCCAGTGGTGTGACAATTTTAAGAACAGATATCAGTTTCAAGGTAGTTAAATACTAACTATTCAGGTTACATACAGTTAGAAAATGTTAGAAATATGTGTTAAGTTACAGTTGTATTCATTCATTCATTCAATTACTTTTTTACAGTGGTTACTATTTTTCATAGTATGATGTTTCATGAATTGTATTAAATCCAGTCAGTTTGGTCTGCAAACATCATAATAAATATGAATTATAATAATAGTATATTGAACCCACAATAATTAAAAAAACAAAAACATACACAAATAAATTGCCCTGTTTTTTGATAATCAAAAAAATTAAAAATGAATTATATATATATTTATACATATATATATTACATATATATATATTGTTATACAAATGAGATTTCAATTATATTTTGACCACAGAACTAGGAAATGTTCAGAAATCTGATCATCTTAATAATTCAGAAACAATTAGTTTGAATTTTTCACACTACAGGACAAATTAGCTTCCCAAAATTTTGATGTTTGTGCAAAAGACATTTTCAAGTCTAAGATCAATTATCCTGCTTGATCATCTGGCTTGGCTATTAATAATGAATGGCTGCTGACAAACTTATGTAGGGTATCAGACCGAATAAGACAATCTAAGATTTGGTCAAAACATGGTTGAAACACGAGGAGTCCAAAATTCCACAAGAGGCCCAAGACACAGGATGTCATAAATCAGACCCTAGCCAGTCTGAAGCAAGCCTAACCAACTCTTTCACAGAACAGCTTTCAACATTAAAACAAAAGAACACTTATTGACAATTCCAAGGAGATTGTCAATTTTGGGGCAAGTTATCAAGAATAATGGTCAAAAGAGATGCACAGTGTGACCATCACATGGAAACATGTGATAGTGATCACAAGCTCTTCGGATTGACTTTTAGGAGACAAAGAACAGACAAATTCCTTATGAAAGACCTCTTAACCTCTGGTCTTCATACGTTCACAGAACATGTCCTTATGTTCAGAGAATGGCACAGAAACTGCATTTCCATGTAAATATGCATCTAAATGACACTAAAAGGACCTGAGCAACTAATCATTTCTATGCATAACTCCATATCATGTATGTAACCTACATGTGACTTATCAGGTCTTAATCATTTATTGTGTATGTATTTTAATAACTATTGAATAGCTTAATGGTTCGTATTCAGGTTTGGTATGTGTGAGTTTGAGAATTCATGCTTGAAACGTTTATTCCAATCACTTCTTTGTCAAATGTATCATATTCTTGTTATAGAAATCATGTCCAAATTTATACTCTGCCAGAGCGGGGAAACTGGGAATGTGAATGATGAGATAACAGTTGATTTATGAATGGGGAGGAGAAACATTGCAACACCCTGAGCAACAATTGGTCGAGGTACCATTTGGGGTGTGTTAAACAGCCTGGTTTAAATACTCAGGACACCATCAAACTTAGCGTACCTCCAGATCCTAGCTGAACTGATGCATTTAATATAAATTTTAACCTAACTGAGGTTTTTTTTTTACCCAATTTTAACCCAATGCGAGGCTTAATTAAGTGATTGATGGTTGTTCAGATCTATGCAATTGCACATATTGCTGTAAACTTGGGATTTCACATTTCATTCTCTTAAACTAATTATTTCCTCACTTTCTCTCTTTCTGCAACTTGTGTGAATGCGTGTGTTCATGTGTTAGATTAGTTTATGTCTTAGATTTATCCAATAAAGCCTTATTTATATTGAAAAGAGAAGTATCTCGTGTTTTGTGCTCACAAGTTAATGTCTTAAACTGCCGACCTTGTTACTGTGCTAATTAATAGTGTTTTCACTATATTTTGGATATAAGTATCCATTGCAGAATTGATGTCAAAACGAGTCGTTCACTGAATCGCTGGCCGTCTCAATGATCAGCCGTAAAACAGTGATTCTGTCCAAATTCCCTTACATATTATTGGTGGAGTTCCCTTTAAAATCTTAAATGATTCCCTCTGAGCTAAATTGACCTGTTTCCCTTACACTTATTTGTGATGTGTCATTTGTGAGACTCACAGATAGGACCAGCTATAGTCCCATGTCTTAGGTCTCCAGTCTTCTGGACCCATCTGGACAGCCAGCTGGAATGCCGTGGTGAACATCATATGTGCAACCATCCCGAAAAGGCCTGGGGCACAGAAAAATTACAGTGTATAAGTTGTCATTTTTGGCTTTATCCACAATATGTCGATAAAAGTTTCAGTATAATGGACTATACAAACTCTGTCCAGTTGCAAAACTAGCTTTATAAGAAGCAAAAAAATGATTATTATTACATTATTGCACCAGTACCATTTTTGTATTACATTATTGTGTAGTATTAATACATTATTGTACCAGTCATTTTATTACATTATAATAATTATTCTCATTTCTGGGGTAGCATCGACTAATGGTCTGAAAAGAAGGTAGTAAAACTTTTTAATGTGACACACACATGTTCTGTTGATTATAAGTTGAAACCAAGTAAACATTAAATGAAACAGGAATTTATATTAGATTAAAAAACCCAAAAGCTAATATTTCAGAAGCCCCCACGCTACTGCCATGCACATGCATATGCATCATATGGCAGGTGCTGCTGTGCATCAAGTGTGTTGGTGAGCATTCCTACAATCATCAGGATTAGTGCAAATATAGGGGGAGGGAGGATGGTCTCCGCTGGCCATGTCATGTACCAAAACCACTAACCCCCTCACCAATCCGATTACAGCACAAACCATCAAATCCCCACGCTGTTGGGACAGATCGCTTATTCAGACCAGAGCAGACAGGCAGCTTCCTGTCCAGAACAACCTTTTGCCCACCCCCGCGCACATTCACTGCAAAACATATTTTTCTTAATAATTTAATTTTTCTTTATTTTTTGCTTGTTTTTCAGTAAAAATATTGAATTTTTTAAATTTTTTTATTTGCTTTACTCACAAAAAAAGTGTAATATATTAAGACTTTTTTCCCCCAGAGAATATTTATGCTTAAATTTAGATTATTTTCCTTGGTAAACTGTTTGTTTGAATTGTTGTTGTTGTTGTTGTTGTTGTTGTAACAAAACAAAACAAAACAAAACAAAACCAAACAAAACAAAACAACTGCCTTATAATTCAAGATATAGGTTCTTGATATAGTATTTTGATATTTTATGAAATTTTGACTTAAGTAAAATGTTTCAAGGATGTTTACATATTTTTACTGGACATCAAGACATCAAAATTTTACAGTGATTTTTAAAACATTTTGAAAAACATTTCCCCCTCTACATTTTTTTTTTTTTTTTTTTTTTTTTTTGAGCTGACAAAAAAAGGTTTAACTTGCAATTTTGGCTAGTAGTGGGCACAATAATTTTTTTGTTGTGAGCAGCTCTGAGGTGCAGGGTTCCTTTCTGAGTCTTTTTCTGCTGTGTAACATCAAACAAACAAATGAATAAATTATTTAATAAATAACGCAAAATACAGACTCTGGGAGACACTTTTTCCAACCTTGTCTTTCAGGGCTAGTGCGACACTGCAGGGATGAACAGCATTGCTTTGTTGATCTGTGCAGCATCGCTGACCCATCATTGCTCAACTTTTTCAATGTATAGTGTAAGCTGAAAACACTGTGAAGTCAAATCCATTAACACATTAAAGAGATAGTCATAGTTCACCTAAATATGAAAATTCTGTCATCATTTACTCACCCTCAAGTTTTTCCAAACCTGGATGAGTTTCTTTCCTCTGTCGAGCACAAAAGAAGATATTTTAAAGAAACAGTTGATGGTAGCTATTGATTGACCTCTATAGTATGGATAAAAATTCTATGAAAGTCAATGGCTAAAGTCAACTGTTTTGTTACCAACATTTTTCAAAATATATTTTTTTGTGTGTGTGTTCAGCAGAAGAAGGAGACTCATACAGTATTGGAATAAGGGTAAGTAAAGTAAGGGAAGTAGGGTAAGTCTGCTGCCTACAAAGGTTCTACTGTCTTAGGGTCAGAGAAAGTGCTATGGAAAATGCTACAAAAGTGTTAATTATATGGCTGCTTGAAATAGAATAGAACATGAGCAGGATGCTCAATCTAGTAATGTAGAGCATGTGGCTGAGAGATAATGTTATATCATATTGTACTCCTACAAGTCGGCAAAATAAACTTTATAGCAAATATATCCATTTTAAAACAGGCTTATCTGAAACAAAAGGCAATTAACTATAAATAAATAAGCAAGCAAGTCTGTCAATGTGTCCCACCCCAACTTCGCTCATCTCTTTTTTAATTAATAGAAATTAGTTACCTGAGAGAGCAGTGCACAGAGCTGCAAAGGCATTGAGCTTGAGTCTGTTTATCAAGTTAAAGCATGGGCACATCTCTATCACCATCAACGCTCCACCAGTGAACAGCAGAGCAATGTACAGACACTCAGCTACAATACACAGCCAGAGCACTCCTGAGAGAGAGAGAGAGAGAGAGAGAGAGAGAACTGGTAAGAATGGGAATATCTCTTTTTTAATCACCTGAGACATCATTGTCCTATTGTTTTTTACATTAGTGCTTACATTTATAAATCATTTATACATTATTTACATTCCTTCTGCATATATTGTAAACATAAGAAGCTTTCAATACAAGATGACTATTACAAACCATAAAGTGCCAAAATGGACAGCTGTAATACAGTATTTGTTATTTATATTTTTATGTTTATCAGATGTAAATATTAAACAAGTGATATTTTTGTCTCTTTACATGTTCCTCTCCTCTATTGTATACATTTTAGACAATATGTATTTTAATAGCAATAAAATGTTGTGCTTTGTGCTCCAAAAAAAAAAAAAAGACATTGAAATATACAGTATATATTTTGGTTTCAATTTACCACCAGAAAGGTGTCTGGTGTCTTTAATTATCATTATGCTTTTTGGTCAGCTCTAAACATGTTTCTTTCTTTCTGGTGTAAATACTGAGAATTTAAGGTTTGATCAATAATCAGTAATTGAAGATAATAGCAGATAATTTGTTAACGATACTGTATATTACAATTGCTTATTGTTCATATGAATAACACTTGTTACTTACCCACCTCTTTCATGATCTGGTGTGATCTCTAAAAAGCTTCTACAGTTAAATCCTATAAAGAGAGAAAGTTCTGGTAAACATTGGCTACTGTCTCCAAATGTTCATAAAGGAATTCACATTCAGTAACAATGAACAAGAACATTTACATAATTTATTAAATGTTAATGTTAATTTATAACTAATAAACGCCAATGTTCAATGTTAATTCATGCTTGTTCATTATACTTAAACTAATATTCCCTTTCATAGGTTCACTTAATGCTGCATTGGTAACTGATGCTATGGGAACACCCTCAGGTGTGACGATTGTCTGAACCCCATATAGAAACTTTATCATAGCATCTCAGCCGTGCATTTGAGACACTTCAGACTCTGAGGAGTTTGGCAGTGGGCAGACTGGCATATGAGAATAATTTGGTGCTTTGTGCTACCAAACATTTGGTTCGCATGACTCATAGCTACTGCTTTTTAGCTGACCTGTTAGTAACGTAGAGAGGGCAAGCACCCTTCCATCACAGCATGGTTCTCAGACAACAGCAGGCTGTTCATATACTTCATTAGAGTTGTGCTGATAGACGATAGTATCATCTATACTATACTTCATATGACAATGTACTCTTGTTTACTCCATGCGACAAGGCTTTTGGAGTTCAGGAACTGTGCCTCATGTCACACATCCATGACATTGTGTCCACAGTAAATGGCATCCTTATGGTTCACACTGTATCCTTTTTGCTGACTCAGACAGCTCTTCCTGTAGAATTGACTCCCCTGCTCTCAGTCTCTAGTCTTTAGTACCCAGTCCAGGAAGATCTAATTTATGTAGAGGCACAAAACTATTTTAAAACCTTCCAAACTCTGTCCTCAAGAAGGTACTGTAGGATTAAGCAGGCACATGGTCAGTAAGAGCAACTGACTTCTCTCTCTGTCTCCAGTGTGAAGACATCTGTCAGCTATGTCATTATAGGTTCTTCAAAACATAAAACGGGAATGACTTCCAATTTCGGCACAGTCTGCCTCATTTTATTAGAGTGCTCACCACAATTATTGCCATTTGGGAGGCTCGTATTTTGGGGCAGGAAGTTATTCCTCTTTGGAGAGAGGAATGAGTGTCACCTTCTCAAAGGCTTTATATGTTCAGGTGTCAAAAAAGTATATGGGGGTCTTTGCCTTTCTTTGATTTAAATCTACTGAACTTGCAGTTTGAGGATGCTGATGGAGTATATCACGACACAGATTTGGCTGGGAAATTGGTTTGTCATTATAGATCTGAAGGGTGTTTACTTCCATATTCAAATCAATCAGAGATGCAAGAAGTTCCTCAGGTTTGCTTTTAGGGGTAAAGCTTACCAATTCTTCCTGCTCCCTTTCAGCCTAGCCTTAGTGTCTTGCACAATTACAAGGTGCATGGATGTTACTCTGGCTCCATTGGACTCCAGAGTATTTGTGTGCAGACCTTCCTCTTCGATTGGCTAACTGTAGCACAGTCCGGGGACTTGGTGTCACGATTCTGAGGGTTGATTCTGTTGGTGTCAAGGTCTAGGGTTGAGGATGGATCCCTGGAGGACTGTTCTACTGCAGAGCCAGCAGACCATGTTTTTAGGGACAGTATTAGCCTTAAGCTCGATGCAGACATGGCTGACTCCTGCTCGTGTTCAGACCATTTTTTAAACGAGGGCTCCCTCCACTAGGAGGCTTTGTGCTCTCAAATTGAAGCTATTTGACTTTTGGTGTAGGAATCGCAATTTGGACCCAGTTCACTGCCCTGCTGGTTCAGTGTTGGAGTTCCTTAAGGAGTGTTTTGACTCCCATTTTATGTGTGGGACCAGATGGTTGAGACTTTTCTGGCATGTTTGTGTTCCTTTTTGAAACTATCTGTAGTTTTAGAAGGGCTCACTACTCTTGGTTTGAACTGTTGGAGTCAGTCCCTGAGAGGCTTCTGACCCTTATGCTCGTTCTGTTTATGGTTTTAACATTCCTAAAGGGTTACTGATTTCTTCCTTCATCAAAAATTGAGGAGAATAAATTCTTTTTACATGGGCTTCAGACAGTTGTCACCCCTGGCAGTGTTCCCATAGTGTCAGCTACTTCCTTTTTCAGGGAACGTATTCAGAGTTGTTACAGTAATTTATACTAATATCCTGTGATGTCCACTTCGCAGGGCACTTACGGTCAAATAGAACAAACGTCTAAAGTGATAAGAGAAACATACAAAATATGCACAGCGGTGGTACACAAGGACTGGAACTGAGAACCACTGAACTAATACATTAACTAATGTTAACAATGTAAGCTATGTTGAGAAATGCATTAGTATTATGTACAAGTTGACATTAACAAAGATTAACTAATGCTGTTTACAATTCTTGTTTGTTGTTAGTTAAAAGAATCGTTCACCCAAAAATGAAAAAATGAATGAATTTCTTACTTCTGCTGAACACAAAAGAAGATATTCTGAAAAATGTGGGTAACCAAAGAGTTTCTGGCCCCCATTGACTTCCATAGCATTTTTCCTGGCTATGGAAGGCAATAGTGACCAACAATTGTTTGGTTACCCACATTCTTCAAAATATCTTCTTTTGTGAAGAAGAACAGAAGAAAGAAATCCCTAAACAATTTCATTAAGACAACCTTGTTGTAAAGCATTACCACATTAATTTCTCCTGAGTCCAGTGCCAGAGCTTGAAAATGAACTACTCCAAATGTTCTAGTACTGACTGAGTATTTGGCATTTGGAAGTCAGTCTTTGTTGAGATACTGTCTGTTACCTTTTGACAAAAGGAACACTGTCCAAACATGCTTTCACTTTTACCAGTCACTAGTGGAACCTCCTACTATTTATTCTCCTAAATTACAGCCTTGTGCAGGCAGTCCATCCATAACAAAGAGCCAGTGATGTTGTCTTACCTATTAAGTCCACGGTTTGTTCACAGGAGTACCAGATCCCCACATGGAACTTCCTCATGAGGAACTTCTCCTCTCCGGTCTCGTAGATGTACTGCACCAGCCGTGTGTCGTTGATGTTGGAGCTGTTAAAGCGGATGCAGTATGTCTGCTTGACTTTCACTGGCCCCATGCAGAAAGGCTTTACCACCTTCCTGGTCCCCTCACACCAGTAGCTAGTGGTGACGGCCGAAACGGCCAAGGCGAACGCCACATAGTTGAGCGTGAGAGCCAGGGATGTTCTCTGAGCATGCTGTATACCCATAGTGCTCCAGGAGGCACGAAGAGACAAATAATCCTGGTTTTGAGGTCCTTGCTTCGGACATTCAAACTTTTTGGAATTGGTATCTTCAGGATTATTGGGTTTTGCAGATCTGTCCTTTCTTCTCCTTGATAGACCAACTGGATGAGTGCAGAGATTTCACAAATGACAGATGCTCTATTTCATGCCTAGCTCTAATGCTATCAGGCTCCTATGGTTTGCTCTAACTCACCATGCGACCCCCCTCCTGACCCACAATTCCCTTCCCCCATCCTTTTCACTGTTATCATTTCAAAGGGCAAATTGTATGTTAGACCTTGGTTTTCTTCTTCCATCTAAACCCGTAGCTTATTTTTGTGAGCATAGCAATAAAACAGATTATCAATCAGATTATTCTTCAATCTGATGCAGGGCTGTTTGCCAGCATTTCAGAGGAAACTTCCCCCATTTTCAAGACGGCCTTTCAATGAACTGCAAAAGATTTTTCAACAATGGTTTACAGTAAAAAAAGATAAAGATAAATCCGTAACATCTTTGATGCTGTGAAGAAGCTCTTACATCTGTTTGTGCATGCAAGAACTGTTGCTTTGTACACACACACACACAGCTTATATGTGTGTGTGAGCACATAAAGCAAATCCTGTCCAATTTGACAGCTGGATGACTGATGCAGGATATTTCACACAAATATAGGGAAACGGCTGTGGAAAATATGTTTAAGGGCTGACAGATGTCAGCATAAATGAACTCTAGACCAAACCCACAAGGGCTTATGTTATAAATTTTAATTTATTATTTATTATTCAAGAATTCACAAGAGAATAAATAGATTAGCATTGCATTTTTATTAAATGCTTAGACATTTGTTGTTATTTACTCACCCTCATGTCTTCCATGGAACACAAAATTAGATATTTAGCAAAATGTCCATGCTGTTCTTTTTCATACAATGAAATTCCAGTAACACTTTATATTAGGGAACACACATTCACTATTAGAGTTTTCCCTCAATAAACTCCTAATTTTAATAGTTAGTTAGGTAGTTGTTAAGTTTAGGTATGGGGTAGGATTAAGGGATATAGAATATGGTCATGCAGAATAAGGCATTAATATGTGCTTTATAAATACGAATAAACTGCCAATATGCATGCTAATAAGCAACTAGTTAATAGTGAGAATTGGTCCTTAAAATAAAGTGTTACTTTATATATCCTTATATAAAGATTTTGTTTTACTCTTCTTCAGAGCCATAATTTTCATCTTAAACTAAACAAACTATGAAAATCCATCAGGAAAATGTGAATTAAGGTATGACAATTGTAAATAAACTAAAACCAATTCAATGTTAAATATCAATGTATACAGCATGTATCACATTTGTGGCATAATTTATATCAACTTTTCTAAATTTGCAGCTGTCCCACTGTTGTGGAGTCACAACCAGTAATTTTGCTTCAGTCATTTTTTCTTTCTTTTTGAGAGTTAGTGCACTTGTTTATCAAGGAGACAACCGTGTCTGTAAAGAGCTTGAGATGAAATATGAGATATGATGCAAATATCACATCTGAGCAGAATATTTTTGGCTGTCATTTCCAGTTAAACTGTAATTTTGCCAAAAGTGTAAAAAAATCACATTCAATACGTTGAACCTTGTTCACAGCATTTTTTTGCTTGTGCTATATAGCCCATAGTTAACTTTAGGATTTTTTCCCCAGTGCCATTTTATATGAACGGATGAGGTTGGAAATATAGGAAAAAGAAGGAAATTACTTTTTTCTCTCTCTGAGGTGTGGTTGAACAGGAAATGCCAGGACTGGATGAAGGCTCGTAATATCAAAGAACAGTGGTGGATGTTTATGTAATATGGAATCCTGAGGTTTATCTGTTTCTGGATATCTCATACTTTGTCACAGATATATTCATTTTACAGAATGTAATATTTTATTACTTCTACCTACTTTTCCAAAGGCAGATTTGCTTTTTTTAAGTGTTTCCGGAAATCACTCACTACATGCATTGCCATACATAATATGGTACAGGCTGAATCTTTGTCCTTGCCTTATTACATACTGTATTAGATGCTTGAGGTGCATTGCATTGAATTTTTGCAAGGATTTTAATTTTGACTTTAAAATGACGTGCTCATGAAAAAAGGACAAAATATGCAAAGCAACCAAATATAATTATCAAAGTAATAAGAAATGTATAACATAGAACAATGAGGAAAAATGAAAACAAACTGTTGAGTCACACACCACAGCAGAATTTATTTAGTTTCATTTTTAAATGTCCAAACGAGTTTTGTGATGAGCCACTTCATACATTCATTTCAGAACTAATCCATTAATATCTGTGTATGAGTTTGAATGTTAAAGGACATGAAGAGAGATTGTAATAAGGATCACGCTGCCCACTTGATTGTGGTTTTGCTGTAATGTCCTGGAAAAGGGACGCTAAAGCATAAAACTGCTTTATGTAATCCTTACCTGGATATCCTCCCATGCTAAACTTAATTGCTTTTGTGTTGTTTCTTCTACTCTAAAAGACATTATAAGTGTTGGAAGATGGAAGTGTTGCAACATGTTGAAGAAATATTCTAGGTTTTATTATTGTAAAACAACAAATTAAATAGGCACTGTCTATAAAACATGTAAAATGTTTCTTTAGTAATTTTGAAATCACAATGTCAACATTAGATAATCCTGTTAAATGACTGAATACAGTTGATTACATAAATCAGATTTGACCTCTCTCAAGCCAAGCCACAGAGCTCATATGAAAAAGAATAACAGTCATCCCTTAACAATCAAAAACTCAAAGGACACCCATCTTCAAACTCTTTCGCAGGCTTTGGCTGGCTACTTGACTGGTGATAAATAATATGTTTAATAGCTGAGACCGTGCACCCTAGATTTGACCAGTCCAGGTCTGGGCAGTGCAACAGTCATGGGGATGTGCTTGGCGTCAGACATAAGCCCAGTTTCCTAACCCAATGACGCCATGGCAGTTTAACCAGTTAAGATGTGTTAAGGATGTGGGTATTAGATCTGCCTGACATGATATGATGAAATAATCACTCTGCATGCGAGTATACTCACCACTACTGGCACCAGGACAAACACAATCCAAAGGTTGCTACCTGTTCTATCTACTATCTAAAACAATATTTACTATTATTTACTAATTCTATTTTTTCCATTATTTATGTAATGTTGCAGAGGAACTATAAGTCATTGCATATAGAAATGTTATATATGACACATATTGCCAAATATATAGAATGAAATTGCCATATGCTACCTATAAGGCAATAGGCTATATAATGTTCACATACGTTCATTATCTGAGTAGATAACGTACTCGGTTACAAACGTAACCTCGGTTCCCCGAGTACTGCGTCTTTGCTAGAGGCTATGGGAAAAAGTCATTTTTTCTCCTGAACTGAAGCCTTTTTCAATCACGCAGTGAAACTGCACGGCCATTGGCTAGTGCAGTATGTTTTAAAAGACGAACCAATGACTTGGCAGCGGTGCTGCACAAACCTATGGCAGCGAAGCCCGCCAAAGCCCACCAGAATGGGCAGAGACATCTGGCTATATAAACGGCCGCTTCGCCATAGGATTCAGGTTACTTTGACTGAAGCGACGACTGAGTCGTGCAGCTGCATGGCACGGCTAGCAACGCAGTACTCGTTCACCTTTTCAGGGAACCGAGTTTACGTTTGTAACCGAGTACGTTCCCTTTCGATACTACACTCGTAATGCGTCTTTGCTAGGCGCTATGGGAACAGTACAATCACGCCGTGCCATGGCAGAGGAAAGACAATGATAATTTTTGTCTTAAGCACCTCAGGGCCCAAGAGAACAAGAACAATAAATTCCTCCAGGCTTAACAGGCTAAGCCTCATGAAGGCCTCACCCAGCCGAGTGATCGTTCCAGAAGACTTGCTCAGCCTCCGCACTAGGGTTGGGTACCGAACTCGGTACTTTTAAGGGTACCGACCGAATTGCGTCGGTACTACCAAGTACCGATTCACGTTAAATCAATCAGTTGCCAAATTTCGTTACCTGTGAACGCATCTGGGCGCATACGCTACAGAGAGAGAAAGAGAGACTCTGTGGCGTGATGTCACCCCTGCAACTCGTTCAAACAACACACAGGGCAAACCGAAATGTTCTGAAGTGTGGTTACATTTCTAGGGCCATATGGTTTCTGCGAAAACGCAGACGGGATCATGGAGTCCATTCATAAAAACGTGCGGAATGCCATGGAATTCGTACATTTGGACGAATAAATCAAAAGTAGCCACTGTCACTTAATTCGAATTGCGATATGAACTAGTGTCTGTGAATATTAAAATGCAAAAAGACAGTTTAAATATGAATCCTGCATGTTCCGCTTGCTTCTGTATGTATGAATGGCGGAAACGCGGTTTTGTTTACCACACAAATACTGAAGCACGCGTGATGCTCGCGGTGATTTTCGGCCTCTGCGTCTCACTATACGACGGCATGAACACAAAAACTTAATCCCCAGAGCTGCTGTGAGAGTCAGAGAAAACTAGCATCATCATACTGTATACATGGCAACCTGTCAAAATAAAAGTACTGTTTAACATGTAACAGAAATATATTACTCTTGTATTACTTTTGTACAGTATAATGTACATCTTTAAATATTCCATTTTCTATCAAATTTAAATAAAACAATTAAATGATAAAAATAAATATTACAACCAGATTAATCACTTAATTGTAGAAAAAAATAATACAATTATTAGCCTATTAAAAAATGTTTTAAAGGAATATTCACACAATGTTTCTTCCATGTATTAATTTCAACAGTAAACCTCAGTTTGTTTGCCAAGAAATAAAAGGGTTTAATTTTCATTTGATTTAAAATAAATAAATGTTTAATGCCTTCATTTGATTTTCAGAAAAATTCATCCAGGTTATAGAACCTAGCAAAAGTGGACGGCGAGGCCCAGCCGGCCGCCGCACCAATTTCTGCAATGGTCACGCCGCTAGACCACGCCCACGAAGAGGCGATGCCTCTAGTTGAGTGGGCTCGTTCTCCAACGAGGCATTGTAAGCCCAAGGAAGAGTAGGCTAGCAAAATAGCGCCAATTATCCACTTAGAAAGTCTCTGCTTCGTGACCAGGGGGGTCCTTTAGCGCGGCCACCGAAGCAAACAAAGGGTTGTTCCGACTGCCTAAACTGGGTGGAATGCTTGATGTAGACCTTCAGAGCCCTAACGGGGCAGAGTAAATTCAACTCCTGGTCCTTCTCTGAGGGAGGAAGCGCAGAAAGGTTGATAACCTGTGCTCTGAATGGAGTCGAGAGCACCTTAGGTACATAGCCATGTCTTGGTTTCAGGACGACCTTGGAGTCACCAGGCCTGAACTCCAGGCAATTAGGGCTTATAGAAAGTGCCTGCAAGTCCCCCACTCACTTGACCGATGCTAGAGCTAGTAGCAGAGCGGTTTTAAATGAGAGGGACCGAAGGTCAACGGACTGCAGTGGCTCGAAGGGAGGGCCCTTCAAAGGCCTTCAGAACAGTGGCAGGTCCCACGTAGGGACAGTGAGAGGCCGAGGCGGATTTAGCCTCCTGGCTCCCCTCAGAAAATGAACAACAAGGTTGTTCTTGCCGATCGATTGGCTTGTTATAGGGGCATGAGAAGCCGGTGTTGCCGCCACATAAACCTTGAGCATGGACGGGGAGCGTCCCTTGTCCAACAGCTCCTGCAGGAAGGACAGTATCACAGATATGTCGCAAGTGAGCAGGTCCTCGCCGCAGTTTGAGCACCAGGCAGAGAATGCTAACCATTTAAGGGCATAGAGGCGTCTTGTCATCGGAGCTCTAGCCTGAGAAATGGTGTTCAATACACTCTCTGGGAGACTAATAGGCTCCCGTCGAGTGGCCACAGGTGCAAGGCCCACAGCTCTGGCCTGGGGTGCCATATTGTCCTGTTCGCCTGGGAGAGGAGATCTCGCCTCAGGGGAATAGACCACGGGGCTGCTATTAGCAGCTGCGACAGCTCTGCCAACCAATGCTGGTTTCTCCAGAGCGGGGCCACCAGGAGCACTTTGCGTTTCTGTTCCCTGATCTGCCTGATTACCTGTGGAATCAGGTCAACCGGGGAAAAGTGTAGAGAAGGAGGTTGGGCCAGTCGTGGGCGAACACATCCTTGTCCTTGGAAAAATAGATTGGGCAGTGAGAATTGTCTTCTGAGGCGAAGAGGTCTACTTCCGCCATGCTGAAGATTTCCAAATGTTTTGAACTGTCTGCGGATGAAGCATCCACTCCTCTGAGGGGACCTTGCATCATGACAACATCCTCAGTTCAATATGGCCGGAACGTGGGCTGCTCTCAGCGAACGTAAGTTTAGCTGGGCCCATTCCAAGAGGCGCTCTACTAGTACAAGGAGCCGCTGATGTCCCTTGAGGTCTGGTAGGAAGGTTTTTACAGGCCCGCCATACCGCCAACATTTCGAGGCAGTTGATGTGCAGACTGCTTTCCGCTATCGACCAGTGGCCGAACGTCGGTTTCCCTTCTCACAGAGCTCCCCAACCTGTGTTGGAAGCATCTGTCGAAACCACCTTCCTCCTGTAGACCATTCCCAGGGGAACTTCCTGTTCCATCCATTGAGTGTTTATCCAGGGGGTCAGGGCCATTACACAGGCCTGATCTACCCTGATAATCAGGCGTCCATGACGCCACGCGTAGGATGGAACCCGCAGTTTCAGCAAGTGCTGGGGGGGGCGCATTCACAGCAGGCCCAACTGTAGCACTGGAGATGCTGCAGCCATGAGGCCTAGAATTTTCTGAAACCTCTTGAGGGGGTGAGAGGCACCAGCCTTGAAGGAGGACATGAGCCTCTGTATGATCAGGGCGCGTTCATTTGAGCCGAGTCGAACACTGTTCCCAGGAACAAGACTCGCTGGCTGGGAAACAGTGCGCTCTTGGCAGAGTTCACCCTGAGTCCCAGGCATTTCAAGTGGCTGAAGAGAAGGGCTTATGAGATAGTGACTCTGCCTCCGACTGGGCCAGAATGAGCCAGTCGTCGAGGTAGATGAGAACGCGGATTCCAGTCTGTCTTAGAGGGGAAAGAGCCGCATCCATGCACTTCGCGAAGAATCTGTTTCCCATACGTGTCTAGAATCTGAAGCTGTCAGTGGTAATCATTAGTGACAGCATTCCCTTTCAATCCACCTGAAAAGATCAAAACCGCTCATTAAAAGAGGGGTACTGATGATCTTTGTGTAAACGCGCAGGCAGATCAAAAGTGCTGCGGGTGGGCGGGGGAGAAATGCGAAAGCAGGGACAGACTCACGCTTCAAAAGTGAAAGCAGCCTCCGCGACACACACACACAAATGCGAAGCTGCGCTGCTCGATGTAACGAGGGGCGCTGATCCTCACGTGTAACACACACACAGGTGGATCAAGTGAGGCATGCGGGATGTGTGTCAGTGTAAGATCACTCAAGCCTGAACGCTCAAACCGCAAATTCGCCGTTTCTTCCTCCGAGGTAACCGGGAGGGGGAGAAACATGAGAGCGGGAGAGGACCAGCGAGCGAAGCAGGAACAGACTGGGGCTTTAGAATGAAAGCAGCCTGTCTGAGCGCAGCTTCAGCGCTGAGCACACAATGCAAAGCTGTCAGCAATAGAGAGGTGACAATGCTCTGATCCACCCAGGAGGTTAGAGCCGCTCGATGCAACGAGGGGCGCTGATTCTCACGTGTAAAACACACCGGCGGATCAAAGTGCAGTGGGGAGAGCACTTTGAAGCTTCAGTAAGGCTCTGTGCCGGTGTGCGATTGCTCAACGGTTGCTCAGACCCGTGGCTCTGCTGCTTCTATCTCTGAGATTTGCTGAGAGAGGAGAAATGAGAGAGAGAGCATTCCATCTCAGTGAGGTGCAGTCTCTGCTTGGGGGCTGCCCAGACAGGAGACGCACTCACTACACCTCTGCATCATTTCTAAGAGGTAAGTTCTTAAAAGAGCACATTTTCTGGCAACGTTGTTGCAAATGTCGCGCTGCGAGTGTGGCTCGGTGAATTAGCTGGAATCTCTGCTGCTACGACGCTGAAGGCGGCGGGAGGAGTGGCAAATAAGCCGAGCAGAGAGGTCGCTGGTCCAGCTTAATCTGCTGCGAGGCGTTCAGATTAAACTAAAGTTGTCGCTGAAGGAGAAGAAATCTGAATCCTATGGCAAAGCGGCCGCTTATATAGCCAGATGACTCAGCCCATTCTGGTGGGCTTTGCTGCCGAGCCATTGGTTCGTTTTTTAAAACATATTGCACGAACCAATGGCCGTGCAGTTTCACTGTGTGATTGAAAAAGGCTTCAGTTCAGGAGAAAAAATTACTTTTTCCTATAGCGTCTAGCAAAGACACAGTACGAGTGTAGTATACTGTGTGAGTGTACATAAATAACAATAGTACAATTTGTATATGCATATGTTAATAATATCTACATGACATTAATAATATCTATATGGTATTATATGTAGCAATATGTCAAAAATATTATATATTTATTTATGCAACTTTATTAACACAACGTATATACAAAAATCTCTTTTCATAATTTGTAATTATTTAAATACATGTCTATCTTTTATATTTACTCATATAATATCAGCATGTATTGATTGGTTTTAGGATGGATATACATGCAGGCCTACATAACATATATGTCCAAAAATTTATATGATTAAAGGGGTCATGAACTGAGAAATCAAAATTCCCTTGATCTTTTGACATATTAGAGGTCATTGTACTATATGTAACGGTACTGTAGCGAATTTAACTCATGGGGAAATATGAATAATTAACCATAACTAATTATGATTAATTATTAATATTTTAGATCCACTGTAGATATTTAGCTGACCACTCAGGGTCAACCGTCTTGTCAATTCTAAGAACGTTAATTTCCTGGTTAAAGGAAATAACTTTCTTACTGTACAATTCTATAAGTTTGTAACGTAAATCTGCATGATTATTGACTCCGGTTATGAGTAAACAATGAACACGTCAAGTGTGATACAAGTAAGGTTTTATTAACACATATGAGAAAGCCCTAAACCATCAAATATCTCCCCAACCTCACAATGTCCGTTCCGCCCCTACCCCAGAACCAACAATCGCCTAAAGTCAAATTACCAGCAGTAACAAGTAGTGTTGCTTTCGTCAACGAAAATTATGACTAAATATCGTCGTCAACGAACCTTTATCACGTGACAAAAACGAGACGAGACGCGACGCGACGTAAATGCTGGTCATGTGACGATGACTATAATTAAATGTATAATGCAATATTGTTGACGAATAAAAACGAGACTAAATGTGGTTTACAAAATAAAAACTATGTTAAAATGTCTCTTCATTTTTGTTGACCAAAATGAGACGAAACAAAATGTTATAACGTTATTAATAAATATTTTATTATTATTATTTTGCAGTATTTCTGTTTCCTGTGTCTCACTTCAGGGGCTGCATCAGGTCGCACTGCGCAGATGCAGGCGACGTCACTTCCTCAATAATTTAGACCAGTGTTTCCCAACCGGGGTGCCGTCTGTCGAGAGCAGGGGTGCCGTGTAAAAAATCCTTTTTTAATATTTTAAATTGCTAAAATGTTCAAAAAAGCAGCTATTATATAATATCCATTTCTAATGTCGCCAATAATTAGAGATGCACTGAAATGCCGGCTTCCGAAAATGAGTTCACCGCTCAGGATTTACTTTCACATGGTGTGACGCTCTGCGTATTTTTCCGCTTTATGCGTGTGAGTGCTCAGTCGCTCACGGCCCATGTGAGTGCTCCACTCATATACCGTTCATGCTCATCGGAACAGCAAAGGCCACTCAAAAATCAAGCTGACAGGAAACATCTATGTAGTACAGTATTGTTTCTGTTTGCAATAGCCCTACTGTGTTGTAACAAGGTGTGGTAAATGGGCAACTCTGGTAACGCTGCCCTCTCATTCATTGATCTTCTAACCATAATGCTCATGTGTCCTCTGATAATAATAGCTTAGTTAGACCTACCCGAAAAACTAAAAAGCAATTTATTTCATTTGTAGGCCTATCGTGATTTTTTTTATTTGTGCTATCATTAGTAATTTCTTTATTTGTTCTTATTTTCTTATTAACTGCTTAGCCTCCTTGTCATTTTTTATTCAATTCAAAGTTTTAAATCAAGCTATCTCGTGCTACTGCAACAAAATTACCCAGCTGTAAAATCAAAACTTTGTTTAATTACCATTATAACTAGCTATCTCACAATGTTTACATATTAATAAAAGCCTACATTAAAATCTGTCATATAAATTGGTCTCTTCATTAGAAAGTAGCCTACTGATTGCCACCATTGATAGACACATTTTTTTTATAATATTAAAAATATCTGTATGACATTATATTCTGCAGTTCTTCCCTGTTGTACCGAATATCTATACTTTTCAAATTATCACATCGAAGTTAGAAATTCAAATATTGTGACAAAATTAATTTTGTAGGGTGCCACAAATTTGTTAAAATTTCCAAAGGGTGTCACGACTAAAAAAAGGTTGGGAAACACTGGTTTAGAAGACGAAAACCAAACAAAGTTAAGTCTGACAGAGAGAAAGGGACGATGGCCGGCCAGGTTCGTCTTTATTTTAATTTATGTGCGTGTACTTCTCACATGTTTGGTTGGTAAAATAAATGTTGTAAATTCAAATCAGAGCGTCTTCCGTGTCTGGAATAGATGTATTCTTGAGTCTATAAGGTAACAATAATATAATAAGATAACCTTGTTTGAAATGGGTTTGACTAAAAGAACATTTTGGTTTCGCCTATACTACTAGGTACTTATACTATATTGACTGGGTTAAATAGAATTGCATTTCTAAAAAGAGACTAAAATACAATTTTCATTGACTAAAACTAGACTAAATGTCATCAGTTTTCGTCGACTAAAACTAGACGAAAATAGTCATGGATAATTCTGACTAAAATAAGACTAAAATGCTCAGACTTTTAGTTGACTAAAACTTGACTAGACTAAAAAGAGTATGAACGTGACTAAAACTAATAAAAACTAAAATGAATGTTTCACACAAAGACTAGACTAAAACTAAAATTAAAACAGGCCGCCAAAAACAACACTAGTAACAAGCAGACGAATTTTCACAAAGTAAGTTGACTGGTTCAGAATCAACTATTTAATTTCTGGAAATCAAAAATTAAAAGAAAGTTTTAGTCATCTTAACCTGAAATCTGGAAAATCAGTCAGAGAAAATAAACACTGAATAAACAAATATAAACTGAGAAAATAATGACAAACGTATCAAAGATACAACCATTAGGCCCTTTTAAGTAAACAGTGTATACACAATTAGGGTTAATTCAGCTTTTTTCACAGTTTGGAATAAACACTCCCTTAAGGAGAACATTTCAACATTTTAGAAAACAAACAAACAAACAACAAAAAATCTCTTTAACACAATTACATCGTGTATTTCACCCTATTCAAATGAACATTCCTGCATTTCCTAAAAAAAAAACAATTTTCAAAACTCACAGGCTGCTGAATTAGGCTGTGCAGGCTGTATTTTCAATTCTCTTAAATCCAACGCAGTCCACTTGTAAAACTGTTCAAATGTGTAACAAGTGGCTCAATGCAATCTCTCCTGATCGTTCAAACTTCTCTGCTTTTACCCCTTAATTCGTAGGTTTCTGAAGGAAAAAGGAAACATTTTACTTGAGTCGAATCCTGCAATGTTATTCGATGGCAGGGTAAACTTGTGTGTTCCCCGAAAGGCGCTGATGTGGATGGTTTTCCCCGGTAAATCCAGCCTGATGGCGCAGCACATTCACAATCTCCGAGCAGCCTCCTTTTTCTTCCCGTGACTCATTCCGAATCCCGGGAAAAGTCAATTAAATGAAAACAAGCAAGTCATACAAGTTGTTGTAACTCCAGTCTTCACATTTGCTTGACAGCAACATTCAGTTGCTTGTTAGTATAACTGTTACGGTTAACAGCTGTTCAGTCATGCACAACTCACATCCGTAATCACTTCTTCTGACCTTTTTTCCCTCTGCACACACCTAAATGTTGGGACAAGCCCCTTTTCTTTGGTTACGTATAAAAAACATTTTCAGAACTCAAAACTTGCTTGTTAGTCTAAAAACAGCTTATATTGATTAAATCCAATCTGTCAAAACGACAGGTTGTGGAATGTGCCCTTGATGTAATAGTGTGGCTAAACCCCGCCTCCACAGAAGATCAATGCCTGCTTCTACATCACTGCCTGTTTAGCCCCACCCACCGATTCACGCATGTAGTGTAAATAACGAGAGGAAAACGCAGGTCTACGCAGAAACCAAATGATAACGATGCTCCGAAAATAACAAGACACTGTGCAGTGCCAAATTGTGGAAAAACACAGTCTTTCTTCTGATCCCAACATTAGGAAAGAGTGATCAGTGGATGAACTTTATTTTTAACGAAGATCCAGACCATGTCAGTAACAACTT
This sequence comes from Sinocyclocheilus grahami, assembly GCF_001515645.1. Classification (NCBI taxonomy): domain Eukaryota; kingdom Metazoa; phylum Chordata; class Actinopteri; order Cypriniformes; family Cyprinidae; genus Sinocyclocheilus; species Sinocyclocheilus grahami. The sequence continues at coordinate 496,870 of NW_015505184.1, forward strand.
GGTCCTTTGTTCACTTAATTTTAACTTAATTTTTGAAAGATTGAAACTAAAAAAACGATGCTGTGTCGACTATATTGGATCCGACAGTACTGTTGCACCACACAAGTGTGAGTAACTGTTTTTATTACGTGGTCACTATTGCTTTGTCTGTAATTACAGATCATTTGATATGTAGTGAGTATTTATGCATTTTTAACCTAAATCACAGCAGTGTCCATCTATGAAGGATGTAGGGTGTCAAATATACCATACTGTTAGCCAGTCATAGCAGTGGGCATTTACTTCTGAGTCTACAATCCACCACTTCTATTCAAACAGAGCGTTCTGATGAGGGGGTCAAAAATGGACAGAAAATAGCCTATTACTTCTAAATTATGATTATAAGTGGACATCAAAGAACAGTACAAAATAAAAAAAGGCAGTTCATGACCCCTTTAATAGCAAAAATCATCTGGGCCACATCTGGCCCAGACCAATCAGAAGTTCTGGTCCAGATCTGCGCAACAGACTCGAGCCGGTGTCTTTTGGCACAACGGGCCAATACCGGCATGGATGCATGGATCAGGATCTGGACCAGAACTGGGCCAGCTCTGGACCAGATGCGGATTCCTTTATGGTGATTTGGCCCAAATGTCCAAATGTGCTGGGCCAGCTCATTTTGTATATATATATATATATATATATACA
>NW_015505184.1:497602-503794 GCF_001515645.1 Sinocyclocheilus grahami
AAAAAAAAACAATTTTCAAAACTCACAGGCTGCTGAATTAGGCTGTGCAGGCTGTATTTTCAATTCTCTTAAATCCAACGCAGTCCACTTGTAAAACTGTTCAAATGTGTAACAAGTGGCTCAATGCAATCTCTCCTGATCGTTCAAACTTCTCTGCTTTTACCCCTTAATTCGTAGGTTTCTGAAGGAAAAAGGAAACATTTTACTTGAGTCGAATCCTGCAATGTTATTCGATGGCAGGGTAAACTTGTGTGTTCCCCGAAAGGCGCTGATGTGGATGGTTTTCCCCGGTAAATCCAGCCTGATGGCGCAGCACATTCACAATCTCCGAGCAGCCTCCTTTTTCTTCCCGTGACTCATTCCGAATCCCGGGAAAAGTCAATTAAATGAAAACAAGCAAGTCATACAAGTTGTTGTAACTCCAGTCTTCACATTTGCTTGACAGCAACATTCAGTTGCTTGTTAGTATAACTGTTACGGTTAACAGCTGTTCAGTCATGCACAACTCACATCCGTAATCACTTCTTCTGACCTTTTTTCCCTCTGCACACACCTAAATGTTGGGACAAGCCCCTTTTCTTTGGTTACGTATAAAAAACATTTTCAGAACTCAAAACTTGCTTGTTAGTCTAAAAACAGCTTATATTGATTAAATCCAATCTGTCAAAACGACAGGTTGTGGAATGTGCCCTTGATGTAATAGTGTGGCTAAACCCCGCCTCCACAGAAGATCAATGCCTGCTTCTACATCACTGCCTGTTTAGCCCCACCCACCGATTCACGCATGTAGTGTAAATAACGAGAGGAAAACGCAGGTCTACGCAGAAACCAAATGATAACGATGCTCCGAAAATAACAAGACACTGTGCAGTGCCAAATTGTGGAAAAACACAGTCTTTCTTCTGATCCCAACATTAGGAAAGAGTGATCAGTGGATGAACTTTATTTTTAACGAAGATCCAGACCATGTCAGTAACAACTTGGTCCTTTGTTCACTTAATTTTAACTTAATTTTTGAAAGATTGAAACTAAAAAAACGATGCTGTGTCGACTATATTGGATCCGACAGTACTGTTGCACCACACAAGTGTGAGTAACTGTTTTTATTACGTGGTCACTATTGCTTTGTCTGTAATTACAGATCATTTGATATGTAGTGAGTATTTATGCATTTTTAACCTAAATCACAGCAGTGTCCATCTATGAAGGATGTAGGGTGTCAAATATACCATACTGTTAGCCAGTCATAGCAGTGGGCATTTACTTCTGAGTCTACAATCCACCACTTCTATTCAAACAGAGCGTTCTGATGAGGGGGTCAAAAATGGACAGAAAATAGCCTATTACTTCTAAATTATGATTATAAGTGGACATCAAAGAACAGTACAAAATAAAAAAAGGCAGTTCATGACCCCTTTAATAGCAAAAATCATCTGGGCCACATCTGGCCCAGACCAATCAGAAGTTCTGGTCCAGATCTGCGCAACAGACTCGAGCCGGTGTCTTTTGGCACAACGGGCCAATACCGGCATGGATCAGTTTTTCCGGATCTGGACCAGAACTGGGCCAGCTCTGGACCAGATGCGGATTCCTTTATGGTGATTTGGCCCAAATGTGGGCCGGATCTGGGCCAGCTCATTTTGTATATATATATATATATATATATACAATGTATATGATTTTAGCAAATGGCTGCAATATAACAAAGAGTGAAAAATTTAAGGGGGTCTGAATACTTTCCGTACCCACTGTATATATATATATATATAGACCCACACACACACACAAATAAGTTGTATACATATCTAGAATTCAAATACAATTAGTTTATTTGTATAGTGTTTTTCACAATACATATTTCAATACAGCTTTACAGAAAATGCATATTTCTTTGTTACAAATAAAAAGACTAATGTCCATATGCCACAGTATTTGTACAGTTCCCTAATAATACAAATCATATAAGTAGATTATGACTGTATTTAAGCAGAAATGATGAATACCATTAAAGCAATGATTACAAGCATCTTACATAATACAGTGGGTACGGAAAGTATTCAGACCCCCTTAAATTTTTCACTCTTTGTTATATTGCAGCCATTTGCTAAAATCATTTAAGTTAATTTTTTTCCTCATTAATGTACACACAGCACCCCATATTGACAGAAAAACACAGAATTGTTGACATTTTTGCAGATTTATTAAAAAAGAAAAACTGAAATATCACATGGTCCTAAGTATTCAGACCCTTTGCTGTGACACTCATATATTTAACGCAGGTGCTGTCCATTTCTTGGGGTCTGAATACTTTCCGTACCCACTGTACATAATTAAATATCTTACTGTCTTATGCCACTGATATTTTTTGTTAAGTTGTTACACGAAGCTCTTAGACAACAAAAAGTTTAAAGTACTGATTTAGATGTACAGACAATTACTGTACTGAACACTCTATTAAAACAATATTCTTATTAAAACAATTGAATTACTACAAAAAACAATGCAAAAGATTTTCCACTGTGCATCTTTTCTTTCCTTTTGATAATTTTTGCACAAAAAAAGCAAAATTAAAGTTGATTTAAAACACTACCCCAAGTAGTACAAGTCTCTACTTCTAGTGCTTACTGTACATAATATTCACTAAGCTTAAGCTTCATTAACTACTCACCCTCATGTTATTCTAAACCCGTAAGACCTCCGTTCATCTTCGGAACACAAATTAAAGTATTTTTGATTAATTCCATGTGACGCAGCTGACACATAACAGCATACGCCGTTTACTTTAATAAGGAGCATAGCTCTAGGTTGTAAGTCCTCTGCAATGCCGTTTATGAGGTAAATGCGAGCCCTCCGTCTGACTCCACAGCTTAAAGACATTTCCCTCCTTTTCATTGTCTCTAAAAAAACAAACATTAAATGTGGACAAAAATGTTATTGCCATATATACAGTATATACACATACATACATACTGTATATATACACACACATACTGTATATACACACACACACACACACACACCACACACACACACACATAAGATCAAAAGTTTACATACACCTTGCAGAATCTGCAAAATGTTACTTATTTTACCAAAAGAGGGATCATACAAAATGCATGTTATTTTTTATTTAGTACTGGCCTGAATCAGAAATTTCACATAAAATGTATTGTCTGTAATGTACTAATTACTTTTCTTAGGGAATTAATCATTATTATTCTAGCTCAGGTTTTGAACGGAATCGAATCAGAAAATTCGAAGTCAACCTGATTAGAACTGATTTCCAATTTGATAGTTTCCACTTTATCAATGGTTGTCCAGCGAGACGTTAACCTCAGTATATTTTAACAATTTGAATATTTGTATTTTCCCTGGCCACGGGTGCTTTGATAAGTTACAAGCTACGAGCTAGGTAACAAGATCTTGGCAAGGTTCAACTTTAAAATTACAACACAAGACAATGATTCTTTATAAATGAAACAAGAATTTATTGGCTATTCTAGATTACATTAAACTAAGCTAAAACACACATACACACACACATACAGACAAAGGATCAGGGAAATTATGTTACCGGAGTTCTGAGGAAAGCCCAAAGTTTTAGCAAGATATTCGCTACAGTTCTTGTACTTGCAACCTGAGAAAATTCATAAAGCAGAGACTTGGAGAGTGGTTGAGTTCTGGATGACCGATCGCTTTGATGGTAAGCGTGTGAGCACAAGTTGGAGTGCTATTAACATGGCGAAAAAGCTAAAAAGCAAGCAAGCAAACCCTGAGTCTGTCTTGCATTGGGTTTTTGATCCGCGGCATAAGTCCGTCCCACGGTGCGATCTTCCAATCGACTTCTTGCAAGGCAGAGCGTGCATACATTAACATGAGGCTTCAATTTATCATGTGGAGAAGTATCTTTGCGAAGATTTGGTTGATACTTCTATAAAGTTTTCTTAATGCGAGTATTGTACATACTTCCCACTTTTTCATTCAGACCGCTATTCGGCAATTATCACACGCTTTCATTCAACACTAAACTTCACATATTAATAGCTTTATCTGCTAAAAGGGGTTAACAAAATATTGATTAAAGTTGCAAGGTTACATTTTGACACCTCACGCATTTATAAGACGTACAACATATTATTTGTGAATATGGTTGCCCCTTTTATACGCATAAATGATTGTCTGTTGAAATCATCCAGTGAGTTTTGCATGTTCCTATGTCTCTCCAAGAGAAGCGCGCGTTTTCCTGGAATTTAGAGGAAGGGGGAGCACAGAGAAAACCCTGAGGTCAAGGAGGTTGTAAAAAGGTCCTGGTCATAGACCTGCTATTCTTCTCGCTGGACATGGAGCTATTAATCTGTCGCTTTCTGTTTATCGGATTATAAATTTATGCGTTAAACGGTCATGGGGTCCGGGAGTGTCTGTCGCTGGAACATTTCCAGATGCCAGGTTCTTTTTTCATTGGTTTATTAGATGGTTTATTTATGCTGAAGTCAGCCATGAAACAACACTGACGTTCTGTTGCTTAAAAGAGTCCAGATGGGGGGGGTCAGTTATTGCTGTCCTAGTGCTTGCCGACCCCAGAGGTGGTTTGGTAAATCAATCTCTCCTTGTGTTTCTTGTAAAGATAAGCCGAGCGGGACAGGAACTTATTTGAGACAATTGGCTCCTGGGCTGACCATGGTTCAGCTTTACGACTCTCATATGGTTGAGAAGAGATGTTAGTTTTCCGGTGGAATGCGGAGATTCCATTGTTCATTTGTGTGATGTTCGCAAATGCCTTACATATCCCCCTTTAGCTCGGTGATGTTCCCGGTGCGAACATCGGCGGGCACTGGAACAAGAGGCATAGAGAGAGAGGACAGGCACACACAAGATACAAACAACATCTCCATCACTAACTGAATCCTGGGGCAAGGCTTAGGTAATTTGGGACAATTGGCTAGGAACACTTGAAATGAGATAGGGGTGCATTGTTTAGGATTATCTAGAATTGGGTCATTTCGATTACTCTAACTGTCAGAGGTTCGACGAGGCGGTTTGTTGAGTTCTCAGGTTCAGGTTCTTGGTCAGTTTTATCACGTCGGAACATGCTGAAAGACTCTTGGACGGCGTTCACTCGCTTGTGGAGGAGGAAGGCAAGTGACAGAGTCACAATACAGTATATCCTACAATAGTAGAAACACAAAGCGCTGTGTCAGCGGCAGACCAAGACTGAATGATTGGCGCGCCAGCGGGTCGGAAGGCGAGCGATAGCTTCTAGAGCTGTATCAACAGGATTCAAATCAATAAGTTGCGTTCCTTCATCCTTGATCCTTTCTTCCAATTCTGGATCGAGGACGAAGGAATGCTGTTTGAAGAAGGGCGAGATTTCGAGTTCGGCCTGATACTCGTCGTCGGTAAGGTGATACAATGCTAAATCATCGATATGGAGTATCGAGCCCTTAGGGGCATTGATCCATAAAGTCTGGTTGGGCAGGATAATGCAGTGTCGTGTCGATCGTAGGTGAGGGTAGCTGTATGCGCTGGGGTGTTGACTAGCCATCGGTTTCAACGATTTTAATGAAGGGCGTTGATCTCAATTTCAGGACCTGGATTTGAGATCAGTTAAGGGAGTTCCCTGATGAGGGGACTAGAGGGGAAAGGAAATTATAGTGAGAGAGAGAGAAAGAGAAATTAAAAAAATATATATATATAGCTATAAAGAAAAACACAAAGAGACACAAGGACACTGAATTAGGTTAGACTGCAAGGGAGAGTGTCACATGTGTGGAACAACTCCTCTCTACTAGAGGTTGGTCCTAGCAGTGCGGCGGAGGAGAGTGTGTAGGTGTTGTGTTTAAGAAGGGTAGCTATATGTCTTTCTAGAATGACAAATTATGTTAGTGTGGTGTAGAGTATGAGATTGTCGGTCTGTGTCAGTTGGTTTGATCTTCCCCATTTTCCTGTCGGTTGGAGCCCTGGTGCCTCTTTATTTGGTTTCAATGGACCCATCAAAGGACTGGTTCGCTGCACCCTTGTCCGATTTTGATTTGATAGGCAACAGGTGAGAGCTTGTCCACAATCTCATGGGGTCCTGTCCAGTGAGGAAGGAATTTCTTTGACAGGCGATGGGGAGCATTCTGCCTTGGTTGGGCAAAGCTGTAGTACCATACTTTGTCTCCGATGTTGAGTTCCTGATGAGAGGCCTTTTGG
>NW_015505184.1:506436-510854 GCF_001515645.1 Sinocyclocheilus grahami
GGTTTGTTGAGTTCTCAGGTTCAGGTTCTTGGTCAGTTTTATCACGTCGGAACATGCTGAAAGACTCTTGGACGGCGTTCACTCGCTTGTGGAGGAGGAAGGCAAGTGACAGAGTCACAATACAGTATATCCTACAATAGTAGAAACACAAAGCGCTGTGTCAGCGGCAGACCAAGACCGAATGATTGGCGCGCCAGGCGAGCAGGCGAGCGATAGCTTCTAAAGCCGTATCAACAGGAGTCAACTCAATAAGTTGCGTTCCTTCCTCCTTGATCCTTTCTTCCAGTTCTGGATCGAGGACGAAGGAAGAAGGAATGCTGTTTGAAGAAGGGTGAGATTTCGAGTTCGGCCTGATACTCGTCGTCGGTAAGGTGATACAATGCTAAATCATCGATATGGAGTATCGAGCCCTTAGGGGCATTGATCCATAAAGTCTGGTTGGGCAGGATAATGCAGTGTCGTGTCGATCGTAGGTGAGGGTAGCTGTATGCGCTGGGGTGTTGACTAGCCATCGGTTTCAACGATTTTAATGAAGGGCGTTGATCTCAATTTCAGGACCTGGATTTGAGATCAGTTAAGGGAGTTCCCTGATGAGGGGACTAGAGGGGAAAGGAAATTATAGTGAGAGAGAGAGAAAGAGAAATTAAAAAAATATATATATATAGCTATAAAGAAAAACACAAAGAGACACAAGGACACTGAATTAGGTTAGACTGCAAGGGAGAGTGTCACATGTGTGGAACAACTCCTCTCTACTAGAGGTTGGTCCTAGCAGTGCGGCGGAGGAGAGTGTGTAGGTGTTGTGTTTAAGAAGGGTAGCTATATGTCTTTCTAGAATGACAAATTATGTTAGTGTGGTGTAGAGTATGAGATTGTCGGTCTGTGTCAGTTGGTTTGATCTTCCCCATTTTCCTGTCGGTTGGAGCCCTGGTGCCTCTTTATTTGGTTTCAATGGACCCATCAAAGGACTGGTTCGCTGCACCCTTGTCCGATTTTGATTTGATAGGCAACAGGTGAGAGCTTGTCCACAATCTCATGGGGTCCTGTCCAGTGAGGAAGGAATTTCTTTGACAGGCGATGGGGAGCATTCTGCCTTGGTTGGGCAAAGCTGTAGTACCATACTTTGTCTCCGATGTTGAGTTCCTGATGAGAGGCCTTTTGGTCGTAGTAGGCTTTTTGACCTTCCGCAGTTCTTTGGAGTTGTTGTTGCGCGAAGGCAAAAGTTGTTCTCAGGTGTTGATGCAACTTTTCCAGGTATTGGTGAGTGGTATAGGTGGTGACGAGGTTCAGGTCACCAGGTTGGTACAGCAGGTGTAACGGTAGTGTCCTTTGTCGCCCCGTTATCATCTCGAACGGGGGTACTCCGGTAGACCGGTGAGGGGTGGCCCTGACGGCCATCAGTACCAGAGGAAGCATAGTATCCCCCGTTTGGTTGGCGGACACATACTTCTTCAACATGCTGACCACTGTTCTGTTGCCTCGTTCCACTTGACCTGAGGAAATTGGGTGATGGCTTATATGGAGCTTGACCTGTATACCCAGGAGTTTCCAAACTTCCTGCATAACTTCGGCGGTGAAATGGGTTCCTCGGTCAGAGATGATAATGGGTCAGAAATAGAAATAGCTGCAATAGTTTGCAGTGTTGGATCCGAAGCTTGGAGAGTGAGGAGATCATCAGCGGTGAATTGAGGTGAGAGTTCAACGTGGGAGGAGGTGGGGTTTTGCGCGCCAGTGGCGTGCTGTCGGCGGGTTATGGCAGCCACTGAAGGGGTGGGTGAGAGGGCAGGAAATGTCCAGGACTCTCTGTGTAATGCACCTGCTTTGACGAGGGCATCAGTTTGGTCATTGAGATCTTTGTCTTGTCCTGGTTGACGTGAGTGGCCTCTGACCTTTTTCCAATAAACGATCATGTCATGTTCAGTGACAATGGCATCGCATGCTTGGAAGAGTTCCTGATGTTTGACAGGCTTGTTGTTAGCTGTCTTGAATCCATTCTGTTTCCATCCAGCTAGATGGCATGTGAAGCTTAGATGGGCATAGTTCGAATCGGTACAGATGAGGAGTTCTTTGATGCTGTGGGATGCAGCAAGTTGTAGGGTGATGAGGATGGCCGCTATTTCTGCATATTGCGATGAGTGAGGGCCTAATTTGAATTGTTGTGGCGGGCAAGGGTCATTGTTGAGCCAGACCACTCCCGCTCCAGCTTTCAAGTTGCCCTGTTGATTGTAGGAGCAGCCATCGACATATGCTGTGGGCATCCCTTCACACACATTCTCCTCGAAGTACCTGTGGTTTGTCAGTTGTGGCGGTAACGGTTCTTTGGGTTCTGCTGCTGTGTGCAGCGTGTCTGTTGAACAGTCCTGGCAGGCTGCTAGCCCGTTTCCTAGATATTATCTGTGGTTTTGGGCATATCTTGCCTCGACGTCCTGTCCTTGGAGCATCATTAGCCAAGTAGCTAAGGGTTCGTCTTTTCTCAGGAGGGAGGTTAGTGGTCGTGCGATGTCAGCGTAGTGTTCAATGAACTGTCTTAAATAGTTGCACCCTCCCAGAAAGCTTCGTAGCTCAGAAATGTTAGTGGGTGTCTTTATGTTTTGGATTGCTTGGGTGCGACTGGACTGTGGTTCAATACCGTCCTGTCCAATTAGCAGACCGACGTATTTAACTTTGGTTTTGCACCATTGAGCTTTTCAAAAGAACATCATCCACGTAAACGAGGTTGCCTCTGGTTCTGGCATCAGGGCATGCTTTGTTCAGGAAGATGTTGAATTCAGCTGGTGAGTTGGCATAGCCAAAGGGACACCGTGTGAAGGTGTACTGTCGATTGGCAAAGGTGAATGCCAGCTTGTGTTGGCCATCAGGGTGGACAGGGATTGTCCAAAATCCCGAGGCGACGTCCATTGTGGAAAGGATTGATGAGCCTTTGATTTTAAACATCAAGAGACGTTTTAATAGACCACAATTCCCCGCAGTCATGGTTTATTTTAACTTTACACTAGAAAGTGTTTCTTTCATTGACGTCAGTTCATAATCCAAGCGTTCTTTAAGTGCATTTTATCTTGTGTGTGCTTTTCACAGACTTTATAATCCAGGTGTATTTTGTAAAGATCTACACACATTTCATCTTGTGTGTGTGTGCGTTTGTGTTTTAATGAGCCTGTTTTGAATGTTCTATTGCACAACAACTGCAGCTATTTTCACGGAAATAAAGTTAACGAAAATCAAATACACTTTTTCAGTTTTTGCATTTTAGGTAGGTTTGCTAAGGTTAGATTCATATATTTAATAAATTTTAATTAATACATTAAAATTAATAAAATTAAGAAGAATGTAAGAATTTCGCTCTGAAACATGATAATTGCTATTTATCAGCATGCTTAATTTTAGACAATAACCCAAGAATTTCGTTACAAACAGTTAACAATTAGGCCTACTAGAGAAATTTTATGTCGGAGCGGGATCTGAGCAGGAATTGGTTTACGGTGAGCATGAGCGGAATATTAATGGAGCGCTTGCTTGGGCGGTTAGAGCGACTGAGTGGAGCGCACGTCCATAGAGCGGAAAATGTAGCGGAGCGTCACACAGTCACGCGTCACGGACCATGATGTCTGCTACAATGAAGATGTCATGAGGTAGGTTGGGGACAATGAGGCAGTAGTGACTCAGGTGTCTGTTGTTCCATCGTACGTCCACAGCGCAGATGATCTTGGAGGTAGCCATGGCTGTCGACCAGGGACTGAGAGGGAAGCGGCTGTGTCTTGAGACATGTGGGAGGCTCTGCTGTCCTTGATTCAATGCTCTGAATAGCTTCAGGCTGATAGCTGAGTTCTCCGCCCACAGGGCTAACGCTGCATCGGACACTGATGTGTCGTGGACATTTATGGCAGTCATGATTCGAAGGGGGCCTGAGTCTGAGTCAGGCGCCTGCAATGAGCAGAGGAAAGGGTCCAGCTTCTTGCTGCTTGAAGTTGAGCTTGGCCCGGGCCCTGGCTTTGACATTTCATCATCAGTCAGTGAATTGGCTGCGGTGTCTGTGGCTTGACACTGCGACTCGTTGGAGTCTACTGACTGGAAGGGCAGAGGCTTGCGGGCCTGGGTCCCTTTCTTTTAGTTGTCCCATTGATTCTCACGAGGTCTGGATTGGTCCCAAGATTTTTCCCAGTGACGTCCAGGTGAGTGTTGTCATCCACGCGATCCATTCCAGCAGTTGTTCCTCTGTTTAGGTCGGGTACCAGCATGGGAGTCTCGTTCTCTGTTGGACGAGGGTGTGTTCCACTCTTTGTGTGGCGGCTTGGCATGGTCTTGATGTTGGGCACCCTCTAGAGCCAGACCTTGACTTTGAGTGTTTAAGTCAAGAACTGCTGGGGTTTTGGCGGCCTTTTCTGAGGCCATCTTTTGTTTGCCGTAGGCTTTCTGTGCCA
>NW_015505184.1:511006-511767 GCF_001515645.1 Sinocyclocheilus grahami
AGATGGTGGCTTACTCCAGGATGGAGGTTTCTCAGGAAGAGAGTTTTGAAGTTTAGATCGTCTTCCATGTTTGTTCATTGCGAGTTCCGAAGTATGCTCGTCTGAGTCGGCTTGAGGAGATTCATGACATCCTTGTCTCGTCTCCAGGGCAGCCACTAGTCCTTGTTCTGACTCAGGGTCAGCAAATTCTTTAATGAGGGCTTCTCGGAGCAGGTGGCAGGTGGTAATCAGTTTTTGTGTGAGCAGGAAGCTGCACGCTTCAGGGCTGGAGGTCGTTCGGAGCAAATAGAGTCTATCTTTGTCAGTGACATTGGGTCTCATTTTCAGATGGAAATCGAGGTCTTGCAGATAAGCTTGGACATCCTGGCTACCTGGCACATTTGGGGTGAATTTGTCAATGTTTCTAGCGAGCTTGTCGAGGTCTTTGAGGTCCAAGTCATGCGATGATCTGTGGCTGGCTGGAGCAAGTTCTTTTAGCTTTGTCGTGAGGTAACATTCTTCAGAGGGAGCCCGGTGAATGTTTCAGCAGTGCCCCCTCCCCCTTTTGCTCACGCGTCAGTCCAGGAACAGGTCCTGCTTGGCAGGGGTGAGACTGGTGCCTGTCGGGTCCTTGCAGGCTCAGGTCGCAGCTCGTAGGCATGTCTGAGTTCCTCTCTGATGCTGTCGGACTTCTCTTTGATGTAGTCCAGCTGTTGTGTTAGGCGACTGATCTCATTTCTTGACTCATCCAGGTGAGTTTCAAGGGCTTTAATTAGGCCGTT
>NW_015505184.1:517882-520780 GCF_001515645.1 Sinocyclocheilus grahami
TAAGTGTGTGGCTTAAGGAGCCGGTGATCTTTGCTAATTCTTTGTGACTGTAGCTCTGACTTGGGTCTTGTCCCATGAGGCTGGTTATGTTGTCATCCAGCTGGTCCTGTGTCTGACACTTCAGTGTTTCAGCAGCCTTAGGTAGGAGGCTGTCTGTTGCAACACTTAGCCATGTCTCGAGCTAGAGAACAGAGGGAGAAAAGAAAAATAACAAACAGAGCAAGGAACAGAATAGTAATTGGCTGATTCCAATTTTCCTGTAAGTGTAGCGTCTGGACCAATCAGACACACCATTTTTCATTTGATTTAACAAATCAATTATTCATTAGATTAACAAACATTCACAGACCCCTCACCCAATAAACATACTGGGTGCCAAGTTGTCTATGAGAGTTTGAAAAATCCTTATTTGTCCGGGAGAGCAGAAGAATTTCGTCCGTTTTGTTGGGTAGAGAACGGAGGTTCGCCAGATGGATGCTTGGCAACGGCGTCCTGAATCCGCGCTGTCTGAGCTTCACGAGCGCGCCGGCTCGCTTCCCCCGTCTGCGCGTCCTGAAGCACTTAATCAGCGCAGCAGCTCCCCCGACAACAATGTCCAGCAAAACATCCGAATAGTCGAAAACCGGTGAAATATCGGGTGGTGTGTACTTCCGAATGTCCAGCAATTCGTCTCTGGTGAAACTGATTGCAGGGATATAACTAAAGACAGGACAAACTGACAAAAACATAAAAACAACTGCAGAGCACGCCACGGAGGCAGCCATCACCGTCGGCGCCATTGTGCATGGCCCCACTAGTCAGTGGTTTGGTTGAATTCTGAGAAGATGAAGATGTGAGCAAATGCTCCAGGACACCCTAAGTACGTGCCTGGCTTCAGCCTTGACTTTTCCATTCACCAAGATTCCAAAGAACCAACTTTAAATGTAATTAAATTTAGATTTAATTAATTAATAACTGAGCAATAGCATTCAGGAAGGATAACATATAAGGTAGTTGCATTCGCTGAGACGAATTGAAGATGGGGAAACATAGAAAAAAAACAAAAAGAAGAAAGAGAAAGTGAAACATTCGAAACCAGGGATTAGGTTAAATTCAAATTACTTCACACTGCATACACACATGCTGTATTTAAAAGCTTCAAGTAAAGGGGTGCTAACCGCTAATTGTTAAAGCTATTTGGTAGCTTAGCCTAAGATGAAACTATGCTAAGTCATGCTAGCTTAGGTGGTTTGTTTACAACATGGCATCACCAGGTGCTATGTGGAGTTAGCGCTTCCTGTGACAAGTTGTTGTCATGGTAACCAATGCATGCCAGTGCAATTCAAACAGTTTAGTGTCTGCCTATTTCAAAGAAGCTGCCCACAGTTTTAAAACATGGTGCTTTTTAAAGATGAACACGCAGCAGCTGTGACCAGACATGGTGTGTTGCCCAACACAAATCTTACAGTTAATCACTAGTGCTACTGATTGTTCCTAATACCAGATTGATTACCCTGTTTTAATAATAGCAGTCAGCTAATTTGAAATCCATTTACATGTTATGCCCTCTTTTGTCCCACTTTGATTTGATGTTCTTTCTGAACCTCAAAAGGAACCAGAGACACTTCTATTTTTGATTTGTTTATTTTCAACATGTGCCCTAATTTTATGACCCTGTTACACAAGTCATCTAGACAAATACTAGGGCATAACTATCATCCTGAGCACCAAGCAATAAGCACAATCTGAATAGGAATGCTCTCCATCTTCCTTTTCCCTCCTCTACTTCACTTCCTCAGAGGTTAAGCCTGTTGTGAAACATCAGTAAGTTCTGAGTGATAATTTGACAATAAGAGCAGTCTTAAGTCATCAATCAGAACTTTGTTCACGCCCTTTTCAGCAAACATATGCTGACCCAAACCTATCTTAGCAGTCACAGCTAAGATAATAACCTAATACTTCAGCTAAGCACACCTGGTAAAACCTAGCTGTAAACCCTAGCTCCACACTCTGATCTTGTGGTAGTCTCTAGCCCTTACTCTCAACACAAGTTTGCCAAAATGTTGCAGATGCTCAGACTAACTGCCCAGATTGCAGACCAAAGAGGACTGGCCAGGTGTTGTGAGGAACACCCTTCTACCCAGGGATGATGACCACCTACTGAGCCGAAAGCAACTGGACACAGAGGGAAGAGTACCACAGACTCATGACTCAAGCTAGAGTTATGGCTACAAAGAGCTCACCAAGATCATCATCTTCCTGGCCCACAACCTCATGGGTCTGAAACAGGAGGTAAATGATCTCAAGCAACAGATCACGGCGGTAAATAATAGTTTCCTACTTTAAGCAGTACTAGCAGTAATTTAGAATGGTGGTGTCGTTTTAAACATTGCTTGCAAGCAGACCCAGCAATCAATCTTATGCGTCTGTCTCATAAGTTTATGTAACTTCTTATACATGCGCATACCAGTTTCTGATCAAAATCACTGTTACTTGTTAAAGTAAACTGCAGTTCATAATATTAAAATTGTTCTCTAAAGACGAAGAAATCTCTTTACAGTACATTGTAATATTATCAAAATCACCTGTTGGAACGAAGAAATCTTCCTGCATTGCGATAAAGATTGATTTGAGCGATGTTCCTCTTATCATCTTTTAAAGGCCTTAGCTGATTGTATCGTTAGATTGAAGTCATTGCGTATTCCAATTTCATTCAACCACGATCTCACTCCCTTAGGTTTAACCATTAGAGTAGCAATCTAATGTGCGCCTTATGCAGATCTGATCATAAGAACACTGCGAGCCAGTAAACTGATTGAAATGTAAATGGGAGCTTTTAAAACCTTGATCAAGTATATAACCTGATTTTAGCGAAGAAATCCTAATTTCTGTTGTTAGTAGAGGGTACGCCTTTTCTGA